>NW_018475929.1:0-1053 GCF_002113885.1 Mizuhopecten yessoensis | reverse complement strand
GCAGTGTTGTTGTTTGTTGTTGTGGTTGCAGTGTTGTTGTTTGTTTTTGTGGTTGCAGTGTTGTTGTTTGTTGTTGTGGTTGTAGTGTTGTTGGTTCCGGAGGTTTCATTGTTGTTGTTATTGATGTTTGCGGCGGCGATATTTCCTCGTCATCCTCTATATCAACAAAGTACATCATGATTATTTCATTTCAGGAATGCTGTATTAAGATATCATAAAATAATTACTTAATTAATTGCAAAATGAACTGTAAGACATGCATCTGATTTTATGGTATATCATAACAGATGGCCAGGTTTCAATAAAACAAACAGGGTTAATTATACTCAGATAATTTCAAATATGTATACATATCGGTACGAGTACTTACCGTACACGCCAATTACCCTCACAAAAGAGGCCCTGTGGTAGGCACCAGCTACAAAAGTAACAATGTGTTCATATATTAATCCGTCATATGTCAAAATAATATCGAATTTGAATCTGCTAACTAACTACAGAAACAAGTACAAACAGTTTGTGTTCTATGAGTTTAAAAGCACGCAACAAACATGGCAGCTAGACTTTTTGGATACAACCTCATTTCCATTAATACATTAGCATTCACTTATTGAGTTTAAAGCAAATAACCTTTAATGCAGCTAACCTACTGTAAAACGAAGTACTTTTACACGATTTTACTAACTCACACACTAATTAAGGAACGCGTATCAGTGATTGATTTATTTAGTACAGAGCAATTAGTTTTGTTTTATTCATTTTATTTAGTCAATGTCGATTGTTAAAAGTAATTTAAGCGCAAGTCCTATTCTGAATGAGTCATGTGGCAATAAACTCAATGTTTTAAGCCACTCCCAGCATACCACGACCAGTTCGGGACACCAGGGCCGCCCCGAACATACTACGACCTGTTCGGGACACCAAGATCACCCCGAGCATAACACGACCAGGTTAGGACACCAAAGCCGCCCCGAGCATACTACGACCACTTCGGGACACCAAGGCCGTCGCGAGCATTCCACTACCAGTTCGAGACACCAAGGCCACCGCGAG
>NW_018475928.1:0-1053 GCF_002113885.1 Mizuhopecten yessoensis | reverse complement strand
ATTATTATTATTATTAACCCAGTCCTCTATATGTTTCCAGATCTCTTAGCTAACCTTAATGACCTTTTCCTCTTCAGACAAATTGACGAATTTCATATGTCTACCCTGGAGGTTTAACTTTTGAGGTTTTTGTATAATTGTAATTTATTATCTATTGTTTTCATAAGAATAAGACAGTCTGTTATGATAATTTCATACCATGCTGTAATTAATTGTCGGACCATGCCATACATCAATCCGAACATTCAGAAGATCTGAGCACTCCTCTCCTAATTACAGAGCTAGTCTCTGGCAGACCCCAGAGGTGTATAACTGTTGGTCTGCACCGATTTCCTCAATAACTATTCTTTTCCTGCTCCTAAAGGTCAGAATATTCACCTCTGTCATATTTTTTAGCTGTACGTCCCAGCTGTGAACAATGGACACGAGTCAATCTTTGTTATATTATATTGTTATGATGTGTCTTGAACAGAGCCAGGCAGAAATAGTGCACCTTTCAGAAGTTTCCATGTTAATCTTTTTGTTTCTATTTTAATTTTTAGTTTTGTCAATTTTTAGTTTAAATAACAGTTTTGTTGTCATTTCAAAAAAGAACAAAACACAAAGTATATTTTTATTTATCTTTAATGTATTTTTCCTGAATTCCATTGAACTATAATGGGCTATACAATGATGAAGATGACAGAAAACAACATGTTTTAATTCTCCCTACAGACGTGATTGTACTGAATGACCCAGGTCCTTACCCTCCAAACAAAAAGGAGAGTAAACCAAAGACTGTACTCTCGAAACAAAACGAAGTTGACCCGAAGCTCTCAACAACATGGTGAGAATAAGCATCAAAAATAACAACACTATACTTTGTACATGATCATAATAAACATTTAGCCTGGCCAGACAGTTGTTATTAATGAAAACAAAAAACTTATGTATGTTTATGACACAGTAACAATATAACAAAAACTTCAAAATCACGGAACAAGGCAATATACCAACACAGAAAAAAGGTGACAATTGATGTTCTCGGGGTGAAATAAAAGTGTTTTACAGGTA
>NW_018475927.1:0-1053 GCF_002113885.1 Mizuhopecten yessoensis | reverse complement strand
TTGATGAGTAAAAACATATTTAATATACGTGTATTTCAAACCTTTTTTGCGTAAGTAAAGTACATTTTTCAAAAAAAAATCGCAATAAAATCGCAATAAATACGTTTTCTAACTANTTTTTTTCCAAAATTAAAATCAGAGACATAAATTACGTCTGCTTAAATCTAATCGCCAAATTTCCAGAAAACACGGGAATTTGATCCAGAGACCTTGAATTCAAAAACTTTCCTTTGGGAGGCCAACCCCCAGCTGGGCCTCGCACCCCCCACTACTTCCGCTACACTTATCATAAAAGCAATTAAGCAATTAACTTGAAACCATAGTTTCTCTCACCTGTGTTTAACACCTGCCAATCAAACTATTTTGATACAATGGAAAGTACCCTACCTGGACGGCAATACAACATACCCCCAACCCCACTCCAAACAGGTGTGAAACTCTCGGTACCTGCTTTTCGCCTTGGGCTGTATATTTTGTACAGGAATGGCGATTTTAAAGAGAACTGCAATACAAGCATTTCTTATATGATACTAACAATACGTACTCGGTACGATAACTAGTTTCATTATTTATATAACCGAACTTTTTTTGAGAAGGCAATTAACACGGAAAATAAACCTGGTAAGAATTGCAACGGTCAGGGTCTACGATCAGAGTTGTACGATGTCTATATACAGATCTAATTGTCCGTAACATAATTTTGAAAAAGAGTTGATGAAATATTCCAGAGATCGTTTTTCACTAATTTTCTGTATTTAAAAAGTAGTCACTCACTTCTCTGGAAATGGTATACATATTGTTGAATTCTCGTTATTTTTAGAGGAATAGAAAATTTCACATACATCTGATTAACAGAAAGTAAAAATAGAACGTAGAACAACTTGGAACTCTTCTTCGTTTGAGAAATAACACAGTTTTCTTAGACTCTCTGCCTTAAGTTCATTTTTGTTTTTACTCCATTCTCCTATCGTTGATAGTTAGCAACTTGGATTGGGGAAATCTTACTGAAGCGACGATTTTCAATTTTGTGATATAGGTTCGATCTTGTTTACC
>NW_018475926.1:0-1053 GCF_002113885.1 Mizuhopecten yessoensis | reverse complement strand
GCAATTTCCAAGGAAGCACTGTTGATCTGTCTATCCTATATAAAAGTATTTTTGAAAATATAATTTGTTTCCTACCTTTTCAGACATGTTACAGGGGGTGGGCTTATTTGCATATATATATATATATGTCTCATAAAGACAGGTTTTACTGACTGTTTATTTCAAAATGGACTGATACAACGTATCCCCCTTTGCAGTAAAGACAGGGAAATCTTGCACCTAGGGTAAGATTTCACTAGTCTTCACGGTAAAGATGGCATTGATTATTTTTCTCCAACAACAGTCATAAATAACACTGCTGCTATTTAAAATTGAAAAAATGTCTCTCCAGCAAATTATTTGTGGCTACTGTAATATTGTGACACCATTTCATTGTTAACATGATAATCAGTATAAGTTAAAAGGGGATAAAATCTGTCTGGTTGGGGGGAAAAAGCAATCCAATATGATACATTAATATTTTACCAATGTTACATGTACTTATAAGTTTCTCACATAAGACTAGTACANTATCTAATGTCATTTGATGTTATAAACATGTGGTATGTTATGTTCCACGAATGTGAAGCCTGAGCAGAATATGATTTTTAGCCCTTTGTCCGTCCATCCTTCCGTCCGCCCTTAATGAATTCTTACTAGTGACATTTCTCACAAATTACTGGAGGGATCTTTCTCAATGTTTTTATGTATGTTACCCCTGGTCTCCTGTTGTGCATTTTAACATTTGAGACTGATCGGTAAAATTAATAATGCATCTTCTGCGTTGCTTAAGAAATCTCTATTTGTATCGGGGCATGTTCCACACTTGCATGTTTTCGAACAATTGTCACAGCATTTGTGCAGGTCACTTGTCGTGTGAAGATGTTTTGGCGAAAAATAGCTAACAAGGAACTGTCTCCTACACGTTGTTAACTTGCAGAATTCATGCATATTATCATCTGTTGCCAATTTGCTTATGTCCATTGGGTGAATTAAGAAAATTGCATCTGATGACATATGATCCCTTCTAGCTCTACCGCTTTCTTGCATGAAAACATTCAAACTCCTGGCAGC
>NW_018475925.1:0-1053 GCF_002113885.1 Mizuhopecten yessoensis | reverse complement strand
AGTAAAGTATCTAGGCATGATAATAGACCACAAGTTAACATGGAAAAAACACATCAACTATGTTAAAGAGTCGTGTCAGAAAGCGATAAACACAATGCGATCCATTTCAGGTTGTAAATTTGGCGCTAATAAAACAACACAACTAATGTTATACAAAGCTCTAGTCAGATCCAGATTAGACTATGGTTCCCAGGTATATAACACAGCATGTGACACTGTATTGAAACACCTCGACATAATACAGCACACAGCACTTAGAGTAGCCCTCCGAGCCATTAAAAATACTAATATAAATAGCCTACTAGCAGAAGCAGGTGAACCTCCGTTAACCCTTCGACGGGAAAATCTTACGCTGAAGTATTGGGCTAGAACTCAGAATCATGGTGAAAAATTCCTTTTAAATCAGGCTATTAAAAATAGTTCAGCACCCCTCACTAGTACGAGGGCACCGTATCCTTCAGAAACACATAGGTTAAAACAGAAATACGGTGTGGAAAATGTTAAAATCTCCCGTAAAACGGAGTTTCAGGTTCTATGGCTTAAAACAGAAGCAAACGTATCACTCGACTTACTCAAAGTAATAGATAAACAAAATAACCCAATTGCAGCAAAACATTTATCTCTTGAATTAATAAACAACAAATATGCTAATTTTACTCAATTTTATACTGATGGTTCTAAAAATCCAGCTAATGAAAGAGTAGGATGAGGCATTTATCATAACTTCTTCAAAATAAATAAGTCACTGCGTATAAGCGACAGAACATCAGTATACACAGCAGAACTAATGGATATCCAAATTGTACTTATAGGCATTATGAAAAATCATAATAAATTTAACCAAGTTGTCATTCTTTCGGACTCGCTTAGCTCACTTCAGTCAATAGTATCAGATAATAGCAGTAGACCCAAATTACTCAGCGCCATTCAATTCATGATCACGCAAATAAAGGAACTAGGAATTACTCTAAATTTCGAATGGATACCATAGCACGTAGACATACCAGAAAATGAAAAAGCGGATACACTCGCAAAAGCAGCTTTAGGGTCAGA
>NW_018475924.1:0-1052 GCF_002113885.1 Mizuhopecten yessoensis | reverse complement strand
CCCTCTTGAACTTGGCCAGGGTATTTGACTTTCTAATAGCAAATGTGTAGGCGCGTTGTATTAGTGTTTGTTTAATGTGTGTTTGTGAGGTAGAACAAATATTCTGGTTCAACTTAGTTCACTATGCTATGCGGTGTAAGCTAGGAATTGTCACATACAAACCATTATATTGATCGCCAGTTAAATGTTTTGGATGTATAAATAATATCCATAAATTAGGTTCGAAAATATAGTTATGGATTTCTCTCCTGATCTATTCCGCCAGAGACTAAAGAGAATATTAAGGTCATTGTCTTGTTTTGTCATCCAGATAAAATTGTACCTCAGGTAATATACCGCATAGAGTACATGGAATTTCCCGATTATTACAGCAGAAATGTATTGTGATCGATACTGCATGTACGTCATAATTTATTGTCAAAAGCAAAAAAGGGCTAACTTTTTCTGAAATATTGGTGAATTTCTGAAAATCGTAAAGAATGTGTCGTCAGAAGCTGTCAAACATGCACATCGTGCAAGTATGAAATTTTAACTGATCACCACAGACTTAGATAGCATATGCCTGCCCCAAAATTACTGCATCATAAATTGTATAAGAGGTATTTAAGTCATATAGATTTTCCCCAGAGCCTGGAGCGACTTTGTATCTCGTTGGATACGTTTTTGTTTACCAATTGGGAATTTAAATTGCATTTTTGGATGACAGGGAATAAAAATGTCCCGTTGGAAATGGGGTAGTTTTATGACCCCATTTACAAACATGTAGGAAGAAAAGCTCAATTCTGATTAAAGTGAGGTTTGTTTCATATGTAACAGGAAAGAGAATAATTTGATAGTGTTCTTCAACTGGGGATCGAACCCACAATCCAAGACTTCTTTGTCAGATGTTGTAGATCTACCACTGAGTTAATGGGAGATTCCCTCTAGCTAGAAGTTAGAAGGTTAAGGCGACTGTAATCCTATGTACAATTAAAATCTGCCATACATACATTTCTTGTAGATATTTTTTAAATAGTTCTAGTTAATTTTTAAAATATAATAATAATAAAAAA
>NW_018475923.1:0-1052 GCF_002113885.1 Mizuhopecten yessoensis | reverse complement strand
ACAAACAATGTTAAAATTTTAAGAAATTTATGCAAATTTATCAAATTTTGTTGGAAATATTACATTTGATATTATATACTGTTGTAACTATGTTTTCTCTGTACATTTATAATTGTATATATTTATTGATATAAAGAGAAATAAAGTTGAAAGTTAGCACTCTACCGAACATTATTTCAGGGCACATGTATGTTAAAGGGGAATCTAATTGATCTATAATTGTATGTTAGTTATTCTTGGTAAACCTGTAAATTATCTTCGTCTGTAACAGCACTGTTAAACACCTCATCTCCACGTACACTATGATAGCAAACCGTCGGTAAAAACACAAAAAATCATCTCAAAGTAACACTTTATTCCAAAATAGAGTAAATTCAACATCATACTGTTACAAAAATAATTAAATTACTTCGTACTTATTTGCATTTATTATATCATCATACAATTTCATATATTTCATAAATAGGAACAATTTTGAAGCAGATAAGTATAAAGTATAAAATAACGAACAATCCATGTTGATCATAGTAAAAGAAAATATCATTAAATAGTTGGATATAAACTATGTGAGACAGACACATGTACATTTGTATGTAACACCTTCAACAGAAAACAAGTACAGTATTGTGCGGTTTGTGATCAGGTAGAATAAACAAGGGCAGCTGAACACCAATCTAATTAAAATCAGATCTCTGACTACACTACGTTATGGAGGCTATAACGTAGTGTAATGAGGGGTCCGATTTTAATTAGATTGGCTGAACACAAACTGGTGTTAGATCAGCATACGAGTGACTCTGTTACGACAAGCAGATGGACTAGTGTTCCAAACATACTCTACAACAAACTCTACACAGAAGATTTTTTTGTAAATCACAAACAAGTTATTTTAATACAACAGCAATAACATCTATAGTGTCGATTTATACCTGTCAGCTAGTGTGTACGTGTTCAAAACAATCTTACACTTGTAATCAAGTCACGTACAAGATACAAGATGCAAGATTTTTTTATTTAGAGTCGTGTTTGTAACAATGCAACTTTAGCCCAGA
>NW_018475922.1:0-1052 GCF_002113885.1 Mizuhopecten yessoensis | reverse complement strand
ACCTGCAACCCTTCGGTCACAAGCCCAGCGTCCTACCACTAGACTAGGTAGCCTCAAGTGATCTTCATCTTCGGCCACCCAGCAAAACATAATCAAAATTCTTGATATTGGGAAACATGCATGCAGTCAAACTAGCTAATGCAACCACCTATAATGCTTCATATTTATTGATTTTATTGTAAGCCGAGCTTATATTCATAGGTAACAGTACTTTTTTGGCTTCCCGGGGTGGATTATTTTTACAGGTTTCACTGGAAATATATTTAGCATCAGATTTATTGGGTGAATGGTCTCTATAGAATGCAGAGGAATGAAGTGATGGATTTGATTTGAATCGGATCTATATTATAATGATTATTCCCTCTGTAAAATTCACATATCAAACAACTGAACCATAAAAAACAAATGACATTGAGCATATCAGCTAAAAGTATGTATCAGAGCATGGAACTAAAATGATTTGGAATGATGGCGTAAATATTACGTTACACAGTCTAATAATGTAAATAGATGTAAAAGCAACGATATAAAGTAAGAAATTATCTGTAAAAGCATAAAAGTATCATACACATAGGAAGGGAATTAAAAACAATAATAATTTAAAATCTAATATAGATGAGCTCAAAGAATAATACAGTACATTGTGGGACCTAGATATTTATAAAAATAATACAAAAAACTGTTACAATTCAAACTAGCTCTCTAGTCTGCAGTCTAAATTTGGTATCAAGTTTTAGAAACAAAATAATTTTCATTCATTCCTTGAAGGTTGGAAGAGAACAGGATCTTCAACTATTTATATATATTTTTTTCAGGCATTTGAGCAGATTGATAGAAGATCACTGAATGCAAAATTTAAGACTAGTTGGGCTACATTCGCGTATACCGGTTGAACATTCGTGTGGCGCAGAAATTTTCCACGATAAACGAAGGCACTTGGACCGTTGTTTCGGAGAATTAAAAACAATATATCAAGAAAAACATGCCCTCCTTCCATACGTCCACTTAATTACATAACGTATCTTAAAAACTACATGTGACTTGACATTGTT
>NW_018475921.1:0-1052 GCF_002113885.1 Mizuhopecten yessoensis | reverse complement strand
GACTGCGTGCTATAATTACCTCGATAAAAACGAAAAAGGGTGGCTGGCAGTCTCTGGTACATGCAAGGATTAATATAAGAAAATATATATCGGGTAAAGATTACTAGATAAAACGTCATTTTCGTTCTAAGGTAGAGAGCACTATGTGAAAACAATTACATATCGGTCTAAACAAAAACTCATTTAACAAATTCTGTCAGTCTCTGTTTTTTAAAGGAATAGAACAAACAAAGACAAATTGTGTCCGTCGGTCTCGAGTTAAGATTATTAAAAAATGAAAATAAATGACAACACATGCTTGTCTGTCTCGGATTCGGACTGCTACAGCTGTACAGGACAATCAAACTTGTTGGTCGCAGTTAAGTACAAGATAAGCAACCTTGTTATTTTTACACAATATTACACAATACAAAAGGATTTTCCGGCTATACATTTATTCGTATCTCTACTTTATAACAAATTGCACATTATTTTAGCTAATATTATACTATGCATATATTCAATCATTTTTCAAACTGCATGTGATTATGCTTTTTTTAATAACCAGCCAGGTGAACGGCGTCCTCGTAGATATGGCGATCAAGATCGAATTAACGATAGTGCTCACTGATTCCTCTAACAATGTCATACGGACCAAGCTGAACGCCAAGGACATACTGGGAGCCTTTAAGCAAACCTTACCGACGGTCGCCCATCAACTACCACACAGTGCCTTGGCTGCAGTAGACATTAACGATCTGGTCGGCGACGTTGTTGTTGGTAAGCAAATTACTCTCTTATATATATATTTATGCTCCTTCAACTCAAAGAAAACCCAACAGCAAATCCGTATGATACAATCATATGTAAAATTTGTTTAGATTTCAGCATCAGCTTACTGACTTTTTAAATTGGTGTTTCGCTTCGTTTTATTCCAAGGGATAATTTAAATTTTATGAAAAATCGTGGTCATGTGACGGAAACATTTCTACATTCGTAGTATTTAGCTTTTATTATTTTCATTATAAACTAACCAAGCTAAGAACAACAACGCATAAGTCCACATTCCAACA
>NW_018475920.1:0-1052 GCF_002113885.1 Mizuhopecten yessoensis | reverse complement strand
ATATTGGTATATTAGAGAAACGTACAAACTGATATTATTGAAACTTGAACTGTATTTTTTTCATTTGAAATGCGGTTCAAATGGGCGTGGTTTCAACATATTTTCCAGACGCTTTACACATGTACATGCATATGCCTGATCAGTTTATTGTATCTATTCAAAGGGACACTTGTTACCTAACTTAAAATTCATCAGTTTTGCCATCATTGGGTTGGGATCATAAAACACGTCAATTGACACGATTTTCAGATCTTTATTGACGACAGCAACACAACTTCCGGTCAATTCCAATACCTCTCCAGTGGGTTCGGATTGCTTGTACTTTCCGTCCCAATTCCCCCAGTGTCTCCAAGTGAAAGCAACCTTCGGAGGTCCTGCGGAACCACAAACAAATGACATGTTTTATTTATTTATTGACCTATTTAAGTGCATGTATATTGTAAAAATACACACATAGGTAGTATTTCATGTTGAATACGATATACATATAAAACGGATGTGGTAGAATAATGAACTGATCTATTTATTACATTTTTAAAAGTAACCACAATGACCAAAATACACCAGGGGTGCCCTTAGTATATTACCGTATATTAATGACATGACCAAAATATTGTATTGCATCAAAAATATAAGAGAATTATTAGCTAACCGTTTGGTTCCGTTTTCTAATGATGTCTCATTTGAAAGCAAAGCTGCATGCAATTTAGATATCTTACTCAACGCAATACTGCTGTTTTCTCTTATGAATTTGTAAAGTTTGCTAACAATAATATATTTTCAATACTGTACTGGCAATGATGTACACAGGAAACCGTTTGTTCTACTTTCGCCATAGTTGCATTTTAATAGAAAATATGCGACTTGGAATGCAACGAATAGTATGTACCGTTTTTAAAACCCTTGGCCTTCAAAGTATGACAGATTAAAGTTTTATCGCGATGACAGAGTCTAATCAATTACAGGCAAGGATTCCATATCAAACTCAATACCCGTAACACTCATGTCTCATAACAGTATAAGTATGGCAATAGCTTGCTCGTGCGTTTTAT
>NW_018475919.1:0-1052 GCF_002113885.1 Mizuhopecten yessoensis | reverse complement strand
TTGTTGTCGTGTGTACACGACAACGGTACGGAAAGAGTTAAATAAATAAAGTTTCTATTTTTATATGAAAAAAATGTGTCTCGCCAAGGTTTTAACATTGAAACCGATTTGTAATTGTCTTACCGTGATTGGAGGAGTTCCAAGTTGCCAATGACTGTTGTAGGGAGACGCGTGTCTTTTATAAGACAGGCTTATCGCGGTACGGTGATAAGGAGCACTCGCCTACATGACCTCGTACTCGTTAGCATATGAATGTAGAGGAGGAGTACTGACACAGCACTGTCCCACCCTCACCCCTCTCGACATCACCCCTCAATTCGAGGAGGAAAGGCGGTTTTTTCTTGGTGAATTGTTGTCGGAGTGCAATATTGAAATTAATTTGATCGTCAAAACCAAGCAAACGAACAAACAACAAAATTCATATTCACATCGCATCTCCATGACAACAGAAGATGGTCGTCATCGGAAAATTACAAAACAAATGAGATAATATTAACACAGTAGTAAACAACAGGAACACAAACTAAAACGCGGTGAGAATATGTCGCTTTCGATAAAGGGTTTTAAATAAAATAAATAGAACATATCAATGAGAAAAAATGACAATAGATGGCAATGTAAAAATGAACAAAAATAACTGGTTGCATTTTACTTTTCTCACAAAGCGCAAGACTAAAAAACAGTCTAGTAAGGTATTTTAAGCTGGGTTAAGTATATGCTATGAAATACCGCAACAATTCCCGAAATCATTATGGTGACCCTTGAATAAACTCAACTAGTGTTGAAAACGTTCCTCCTTTTTAGCTCACAGTTAATGTACACTATTGTACAGCTATCTTATATGTTCTCCTTAGTTGGTTCTGTGATTTGTATAATTTAAGTTGGTGTCGGATAGGGTTAAAAGTTACTTGTTAAGAATAGGTCTGCAAAAGATAAGAAAGCTTCCACGTTTGTGTGGCGCCAACATATAACCCACTGAGCGCAGGGGTCACACTAGAAACACTTGCGTTTGTACTGGCCTCACACTCGACACACTTGTGTTTGTACTGGCC
>NW_018475918.1:0-1052 GCF_002113885.1 Mizuhopecten yessoensis | reverse complement strand
ACTGAAAACAATTGTATGATCGACAAGGCGAATTTATATAAAAAAAATACCGTGGTTTGTTTTGTGACCAATACTGCCGTACATGAAGAAAGGAACGTTTACATCGTCACATTATCTGTGATAACAGAGTGATCGAAGAAAGTGTCAAGTGCAGTGGGTTCTTTTGTAATGTTACTACATTTACGAACTTCCCAACGTCAGCGTAATGAAAAACCTTTGCTGCTAAATCAATACATATCTTCGTCAGTGTCTTTTGGCAAAGACCCGTAGAGCCCAAATGGACCATTACATTTAAATACTCGGTCAGACGAGACAGTCGGTCCACATACCTGTATGCCTGACTGGAGTACCAGAAAATTGCATTTTTTGATATGCCCATAAACGATTCGGCAAATGCTGCTTTATAATCATTGTAACTTCCTTCGTAAGATACGTACAGACATTTATACGAGTTTTGAAATAATTTGATCCCGCACTCTGTCATAGGGACATACATCGAATTCGCTTTATTTTCCTTTTGAGATAACATCCACATGTGTCTAAAAAGCATGTCGATGACAACCACTCCATAACATTCATGTCGTCTGCGTGTGTTTTATTTCTTTAACCTTTCGGCGAAGTTGCATTTTTTGAGCGCGAGTTCCAGCTTTATTCCCACTTACGTTTTCTCTTGTTGCTGTTCGTTAAAGTAAACTGTAGGCGTATTGATTTCGAGTCCAATACGAATCTTTTGTCGATCGATTTTTTAACTGATTTTCTCGTGTGGTACTCCATATGGAAGAGGGTCCTTCGAAACCGGCGGGATGTGTGATTGAACCTTACGTGTCTAGAAAATTCATCACCGTCGTACGTTTTAAATGACTTGCTTAGAATTGCTTGGTTTCTATTATTTCAGTTATTATATGAATCCCTAACCTCATATATCTTATCATTGGATTTGCTATGGTTAAGTGATATGTGATTTGTTAAAAATACGCCAATCTGACGACAAAACAATGTCATCACGCCTACATAGTCATTACAATAACAACAACACAACAACAACAACAACA
>NW_018475917.1:0-1052 GCF_002113885.1 Mizuhopecten yessoensis | reverse complement strand
TAAGACAAAAAGGACGACTTAAAATTAGACATTCGAAAAATTTCACTCCTGTTTTGAAATCCAACATTTGTACCCACAGGACTAATGACCGACCTTGCACATAACCTATGTTTTGGGACAAACGACTGACCATTGTTTAGGTACATTCCAGCTAAATGCTGATGTACAGTATTTATACACTCAATAACAATATTGAAAACTTAAAGAATCAAATGTTCAAAATCATATCAAGTCATACACAGACAAACATTTAAAACTGCATTAAGTTTCAGCTGACCGCCCCCCTCTCTATCTGTCCATCCCTTCCAACACACACACCAAATGTAAGTAATTTCTCCTAAATTTAAGGTAATTATTAGGACTTATAGTTTAGTAGATCTTCCCTAGCGTCCACACAAATGTTCAACAAAGTAAATAATAATTTCAAGAAAGTTAAAAGTTATGAGTTTGTTTACCATTTTGTTCTTACCAAAGGCAGATCCTCCACCGCTTCTGTCCACACAATCAAGTTAATACACAAATATCTTGCTGACTTAAAGTGATTGATGTAAAAACTATAGTATTGAGAAGTATTGACAATAAACATTGGAGAAGTGTCGGATCCCCCTAACCTCTGCCTGCCATGTTTGAGTCAGTGTTGTGTCATGCCTTGTGTGTTAGCCCTTGATCTGTATATATAATGGAAGGTATTCACCAAAACACTGCTAAATATTCTCCAATGAAGACATTGGCCATTCATGCCAAAAAAGTACCACAAATCTGCTATCAAAGTACAGAGTGCTTTAACCAGTACAAACAGGAACCATAAATACATATCCAAACAGACAGACAAGATAATGCCCTGTTGTGATAAGCTTAACATTGTAATCTGTCTGGTCAACATGAAACTAAAGAAATTTCAACAAGTTTTATACCATGTAATGGTTTAACTTATATTATCTATCTAAATTCCTAATAATCTCATAACATTAGAGACACACATTAATAGACTTCAAAGTGAAAACAAAATCTCCTCACGTGTGTAACAGGTAGATCTCCTCACATGTGTAACA
>NW_018475916.1:0-1052 GCF_002113885.1 Mizuhopecten yessoensis | reverse complement strand
CTGTTCAGACTATTGAACGAAATTGTGTGGACTGTCGATAAGGCGATACTTTTTAATTTTAAATATAAATTATAAGTTAAAAAGAACATAGGAGGCAGAGAAACGTAAATACAAGTATTGAACTGTTATTGTATGGTATTTATGATCTATTTGAATGACACAGCTTTGCAAGCAAACAAATCATGTTTGCTTGCAAAGCTATGTCATTCAAATAGATCATAAATACCATACAAAAAACAGTTCAATGCTTAATTAACCTAAGCCAAATTTTTCAGTTGCTTTGCTTTGCTGATCCCAAAGTAATTTTAGCACCAACCATGGTAAGATCTTTATTTACTTTAACAGTAATTCAGTGGTCATGTCAACACTCAATACATATTGTGGTTCTATTTTTTGCATAGTTTGACACTGTCCTTTGAAATTGAGGTTTGTTGTTTCCTATTTACTAGCATATACACTGTATGTAGTAATTTATGTATAACAAAACAATTTTTTAAGGTCACCTGAGACAAAGTCTCAAGTGACCTATTGTGATCGCCTTTTGTACGGCGTCGTGCGTCGTCCGTCGTGCGTCCGTAAACAATTCACATTTTCGACTTCTTCTCCAAAACCCCTGAACCAATTTCAATGAAATTTTGCAGAAACCTTCCATGACCAAAGGTCAACCAAATTTGTGATTATATGGTCCCAGCCCCCAGGAGCCTGAGGGGCGGGGCCAAAAAGGGTCAAATTGACTAAAATTTCAAACATCTTCTCCAGATCCAGATATGGTAGAATCAAATACTCTTCATAGAATTTCATGACCCTGGGGTCTCACGTTTCCCCCTGGGGAGGGGGTAAACTTTACTATAGTTTATATAGGGAAATTACATTTTGGACCAGCATTTGTTCAATTTCCATTGGAATTAATTCAAACTTGGTTAGCATTATCAGTATTGGATAGCAGTTTGATGGTATGCACAAATCAGTCCTGACTAACCCCCAGGGGCTGATGGGTGGGGCCAAAAAGGGTAGAATCAAATACTCTTCATAGATGGAAGGGTCTTAAGGTG
>NW_018475915.1:0-1052 GCF_002113885.1 Mizuhopecten yessoensis | reverse complement strand
ACTTCCGAAATTGCTTATATCCAAAAACTTTTCTGTTATGAAACTAAATACATGTTTGTCTTTTGATTGTATTGTTTACCAATCAGTTTCAATTAGATGGTCCCTGGGAATCGAACCCAGTGATCACTAGATGTGAATTGTAATGATCAGAACCAAATAAACCATGGTTATCAAAATGAAAAAGGAGGTAAACAAAATAAACTAAAAGAAAAAAAAATGTATTAAAACAAGGGGAAAATGTTGTCACTGGTCAAGCTGGCAAACTCTGCAAAACATAAAGTGAAACTGGAATAAAAGAAAAAACTTAATAATTACATATCACATATAATTCAAAAAATAATAAACAAGTGATCTAAGAGGGATCTTTGTACCCACATTTGAATTATCTTTATCAGGTCTATATAAGACTGATATTTTCAGCACTTTTTCTCTTTATCATTTTAAAACAACAGGAACCTACATACGGAATTTGAGAAAGATCCTTCAGGTACCAAGGATTGTTTATGAATGGAGGAAGGGCGATTTAACAGAAACATCACACAAAATGTCATGTACATATCATGTACATGTAGCCAACTAAGACAGGAAANATTGAAAATAATAAATATTTTCCCATTTGACTCCTAGCTGTTTGCTACTAGAATGCTAACAAATTGTTGTTGGTGGCAGGTATTCATATGCTTTGTTTAGCAAAAACACATGCCAACTGCATGTCTTGGGGTTTCTACCCCGTTTCCGGTTTCCTAAAGTCAAAGTAAAGAGTCAGTATCAATGCATTAATCGTAATATAATCAAACATTGAACAAGAATTTTTTTTCAAATATTTTACAATCATTTCCTCAGTTACAGTACTTAATGCAAAGTCCCTTGTTAGATTGAATTTACTTTTCAGCTGTGCTGGCTACTCTCCCCACCTAATATCCATATTTTTCATTAATTACCTGTTCTTTCTTCATAATAATCTTTCGGGTCACTTTTAAAGTAAGTAATGTTGGGTCTACTGGGGTTTTTTTTGTTTTTGTTTTTTAGATGTGGAGTTTAGCAATCAGCAA
>NW_018475914.1:697-1052 GCF_002113885.1 Mizuhopecten yessoensis | reverse complement strand
AGCCTGGGTACTATAACAACGTTTATAAGCTTGGGTACTATAACACAGTTTATAAGCCTGGGTACTATTACAAAGTTTATAAGTCTGGGTATTAACAAAGTTTATAAGTCTGGGTACTATAACAAAGTTTATAAGTCTGGGTACTATAACAAAGTTTATAGGCCTGGGTACTATAACAAAGTTTATAAGTGCGGGTACTATAACAACGTTTATAGGCCTGGGTACTATAACAAAGTTTATAAGTCTGTGTACTATAACAAAGTTTATAGGCCTGGGTACTATAACAAAGTTTATAAGTGCGGGTACTATAACAACGTTTATAGGCCTGGGTACTATAACAAAGTTTATAAGTCTG
>NW_018475914.1:0-631 GCF_002113885.1 Mizuhopecten yessoensis | reverse complement strand
TATAGGCCTGGGTACTATAACAAAGTTTATAAGCCTGGGTACTATAACAAAGTTTATAAGTCTGGGTACTATAACAAAGTTTATAGGCCTGGGAACTATAACAAGGTTTATAAGCCTGGGTACTGTTAAAAAGTTTATAGGCCTGGGTACTATAACAAAGTTTCTAGGCCTGGGTAGCATAACAACGTTTATAAGTCTGGGGACTATAACAACGTTTATAAGCCTGGGCTCTATACCAAAGCTTATAGGCCTGGGTAGTATAACAATGATTATAAGCCTGGGTACTATAAGAACGTTTATAAGCTTGGGTTCCATAACAACGCTTATAGGCCTGGGTACCATAACAACGCTTATAGGCCTGGGTAGTATAACAATGATTATAAGCCTGGGTACTATAAGAACGTTTATAAGTCTGGGTACTATAACAACGTTTATAAGTCTGGGTATTAACAAAGTTTGTAAGTCTGGGTACTATAACAAAGTTTATAAGTCTGGGTACTATAACAAAGTTTATAGGCCTGGGTACCATAACAACGTTTATAGGCCTGGGTACTATAACAACGTCTATAGGACTGGGTACTATAATAACGTTTATAGGCCTGGGTACTATAACAACGTTTATAGGCCTGGG
>NW_018475913.1:855-1052 GCF_002113885.1 Mizuhopecten yessoensis | reverse complement strand
CTAGTAGGCCGTCATTATAGGATTGTGGTAGTAGGCAGTCGAAATCAGATGAATGCAGAAGACAGTCGTGATATTATAGAAGTAGTAATAAGTCGTAATAGGATGATGTAGTAGGCTGTCATAATAGGATAGAAGTAGTAGGCAGTCGTCATTGGATGGATAGTAGGCAGACATAATATGATGGAGGTAGTAGCAGT
>NW_018475913.1:0-732 GCF_002113885.1 Mizuhopecten yessoensis | reverse complement strand
AGGAAGAAGGCAGTCGTAATAGGATAGAGGAAGACAACAGTCGTAATAGGATAGAAGAAGTAAGCAGTTGTCATAGGATAAAGTCAGTAGGCCGTAGTAAAAGGATGAAGATAGAAGTCTGTCGTACATGTAATAGGATGGAGGTAATAGGCGGTCCTTATAGGATGGAGGAAGCTGGCAGTCGTAATAGGATAGATGAAGTAGGAAGTCGTTATACATGTAGGATGAAACAAGTAGACTGTCATTATAGGATTGAGGTACATGTAGTAGGCAGTCGAAATAGGATGAAGCTAGTAGGCCGTCATTATAGGATTGTGGTAGTAGGCAGTCGAAATCAGATGAATGCAGAAGACAGTCGTGATATTATAGAAGTAGTAATAAGTCGTAATAGGATGATGTAGTAGGCTGTCATAATAGGATAGAAGTAGTAGGCAGTCGTCATTGGATGGATAGTAGGCAGACATAATATGATGGAGGTAGTAGCAGTAGTAATAAGATAAAGTTTTATGACAGTCGTAATAAGATGAATGCAGAAGGCAGTCGTGATATTTTAGAGGTAGTAGAAAGTCGTAATAGGATGATGTAGTAGGCTGTCGTAACAGGACAGAGGAAGTAGGCAGTCGTTATAGGATGGATAGAAGGCAGTCGTAATAGTATGGTGGTAGTAGGCAGTCGTAACAGGGTGACGATTTCAGACAGTCGTAATAAGATGGAAGCAGGAGGCAGTCGTGA
>NW_018475912.1:0-1052 GCF_002113885.1 Mizuhopecten yessoensis | reverse complement strand
TGGCCACGTGATTAGAAAAAAAACGTGCAACTTCTCATTGAACTTACATGTTATATGTAAATTATTTAGTGTTTCTTTTTAGTTATTTTTTCCAGAACATGCCGTGACATTAAGTTTGTCCGTTTCAGACAATATTGTTAAATAAATGTGTAGACAATCTTTTATTCTAAGTTGGTATCACATATGAACGTACGTGCTCGATCACCTCATATTTTGTATACGTCAAAAAAGGAGCAAAAAAGGATTTTCAGGACGAAAAATTAAAGCATAATGATACATGTACTTGAAGCTAATCGATGTTGTTATATTTTTTAACTGACAGTCAATCCGTCTACCTTATTGTTGAATGAAATTTGAAAATGTATCAGTCGTTCCAACTAACTATATCAAAATTCAACATTTGAAAAAGAGCTGGTATTCCAGCCTAACCTCCGAAATGATCATCTGAGACATATAAATTTAATCCTTTTCTCCGGGACAGTCTGGTTCACGTCTTGCACCCCTCGTCTGTTACATATAAATATACGTATTCCTCAGTATATTAAGTAACATTCGTCAGCTCGTGATTATTCTGTCCTTATTGTTTTAGAATCTTTGTATCACGTATACTAACTGTACAACTGCAATATATTTGAGATTGCAATCGTCATATTTGGTCTTGTTTTTATTCTAATTATGCAACTTTTTTTAGATACCACACCTTTTTNTTTTTATTTTGTACACAAGTTTGATCACAACTTCTAGGCTATAGATTCACTTGTTGGAATTTTAGTTTAAAACCCATCGTGCAGTTGATAATTGAATTGCAGTACAATTTCGGGGGCCCCTTGAACGTTCGCAATTTTTTTTTATTTTAAAACAACAATTTCTCGTTAACCACGAGGATTTTGTATGTTAACGTTTCACAACTAACATATTAAATGTCTTCTTACATATAAATAAAGTAAGACTTTTATATAGTCTAGTGTAGACGTAACAAGTAAAAATGTACATTGTTTATGTTCCCTTATCGGTAGTATAGAATGTGCGAGAATGACAGCTGTCTGGCTATA
>NW_018475911.1:0-1051 GCF_002113885.1 Mizuhopecten yessoensis | reverse complement strand
AACTAGGGCCGTTTTGACCTGGATTCACGATACTGTGGCGCAGGCGGTTTGACTTACCAGATATTTCAGAGATTCTGGCTTCGTACTTCTTCTTTCCATATAGGGCTGTAACATATTCTCCTTCCGTGTAATCTTCCAGAGGTTTTCTTGGAATTTTCACTGCATCTAGGTTTATAATATTTGTGATTCTCCCTTCCCTCTAGTTTAGAGAATCGCCGGATTACTGACCTGACGCATTTGCCTGTGATCCATTGGACGATTGCAAACTTCTGGTTATCCATCTCGATCAGAAATGTGAAAATGTGCGCGCAACTGAATGACCAATGAGATGGCTTGATACTGATGCTGACCATTCGGTGTTTTTTTATTATGATCACGCGGACTTGCAACTAACCTAACTAGATTTTTGTTTGTTTGGGTTAGTGTTATTAAAATATTTCTGTGAATGTATATGTTAAATATGTAAAAAAAAAGTTGAAAAAGAAAATATTTCCAACTTTACGAAAATAGATTAATCTCTTGATCACTGATACGTTTACATTCCGCATACGTACACCGATGTAGTTAAGCGCCTCGTTAACGGCGGAAATGAAAAACGGCATGGCGGCTCATTGAGGGAGTGTGTGATGCACAGAATGGCATACGAATGGGCGACAAAACAAGACTTTTACCATCAATCTGACGATGGGAAGTTTTTGTGTCTGAAATGTAAAAGGACTCTATCTTCAAAGCAGCGCATATTGGAGCATCTTCACAAAATACACAATCGAAGTAAGTTTTGTTTTCGTTTAATACCAAAAAAGACGGGCGGGACAATTTTCCACATACCACCGTAATATCATTACAATAGTTCTTTTTAATTCATAGTGCAAACTATTAATAAATTACTATATATCAATGCATTATATTGTATGTTGTTTTGCAAATATAATCATGCTGAATATGCCGACGAAAATAGCTAAATACTCGTGTGAACCACAGGGGTTCGTTACACATGTCTGAAATACTATGAACTGATATGGGTCACAACACATGTATGCATATGTGTATT
>NW_018475910.1:0-1051 GCF_002113885.1 Mizuhopecten yessoensis | reverse complement strand
CTATGCAGTAAACTATTTCCTTTGTTTTCCTTCCTCTATCAACATACTTAATTACTCAAATACTGGACAGTGCTTCTTGGACTTCTTCTTTTTTACAAACTCGGTCCAATTTGCCGTTTTGCGCTGAATATACCTGAACAAGTCTGACAAAGTCAAAGTCAGACTTGGCCAGTTAAGCCAAGACTTCATATTTATGTTAATGGTGAAGTGAGCATTTTCAGGTTTTGTTTTCATTCAGCAGTGTCACTAGGAAGCGCTTTTCTACAACTTTGACAGGCTGTTGGAAGTAAAGGCGGTGACAAGACAAACATTGCATGATTACAGTGTTGATTAGCATATATACCAGTTATGTCAGAAAAGCGTGGCAACGGCATTGGAACTCTTTCTAAGAGGAAGCAAACGAAATAGTTCGGAGTTAATACTTTTATAATTAAGATTTTACGTGTTTAATACGTAGCATTTTTCGATCAATTAAGAAAGAGTTTGAACATATTAACTTTGCACTTTTTACGCAAAACAGGAGGTTTGTTATCATGAGAAAAGAAACAGAATGTTGAAAAATGCTTGAAACGACATACCATCCATTACAAAAGGATTTCATATTTGAATGTTGAACTCAATGTATTTGTTTTTACAAGTGAATTAAATATTTCCAACAAATTGTACATGTGTATTTTGTAATATTCTCACCGTTAATAAACTTGTGAAACACAAAAATTACATTTGTTTTTCAAGATTTTCCGACCAAATTATCAACAACTACAAGAACAAACACTGTACAATTGGGCCACACTCGTTCTACCTCTGTTACTACTGGTATTGCGCGTCTGTTCGCCCTCTATCAATATCATTGTGGTCGCTATCTCGAGTCAACTTTGATACGTCTTGATTATAGTTTTTTATCTGACACAAGTGTCAATCTAGCGTCGGAACCAATGTTTGCTTTTCTCGACTTCTTAGTTTGAGAAATTGTCAAGTTAAAAATGTAATAAGGTTTCCCAAGAAACGGCTGTGCTGTGAAGAGCAAAGTTCTGATTAATCTGATTCATAC
>NW_018475909.1:0-1051 GCF_002113885.1 Mizuhopecten yessoensis | reverse complement strand
CCCCCCCCAACAACAACAACAACAACACAAACACACCTTCCATTGCCATACATACATAATAATACAATTGTACAACTAGTTACAATTATAATCGCACTGTGATCAACGACGTCGCCATAAGAAATATTTTGCGAATTACATATGATATAGGTGTCCGATTTTAAAAGTAGGAAAAAATGAAATGAAGCAATGGCCGATATTTGAATTTGGCATTTTAATCAGAATTGGAAAGATGCATTTTGCAATGCTTTGTTGATACATATATACTTGCAAGCATCATAAAAGAAGCGAAACAAATCAAAACAAACGAAACAAAAACAGAACACAAAATTACATGTAAACATATTAGATTTGATAAAGCATCAAAAGCTATATCAGAGTTAAAAATAATATATAAGTTATAAAAATAGATCGAAATGTAAACGAGAAGAAACACCCAAGGTCATGTACGTTGTCACATGTATTAAAGCACTCCTTTCAAGGTCACAAGACAAAGACATAGAAGAGTGAAGACAATCAACATCCTTTGGACTGAAGTATTTATACACAAATTAACGACTAAAACAGCGTTTCCGAATCTCTACACTGATTGTTTCGGTTCCAATAAGCGGTGTTGGACTCTAGATTCCCCCAGCACACGTAGAAAGTGCACGTGCTATTATGCAGGCTCAAGAGGCTGACGACGCGTCGTACCGTGCGCAGATAATGGCGTAGCTTCATCTTCATCGCTTGAATCAGTTTGTCCCGGGAGTGTATTTTCGGGGCTCGTTATAGGGGAAGAAGCTGACGTTGAGCTAATTACGGACGTCTATGTACATATTTCTTGTGCGGGAACTGTGACGCAATCAAACAAGACCCTAGGGACCTACACTACATCGGGTAAATTTAGTAAGCAAAACGGAGGAACGAAGTCCGGAATGTGTAAATTATTTATTTTCAATTGTTGGACATCGTGAGACTAAAATTATTCTGCGCGGAAAAATGGGGAGGATAGGCTTAGAATCTCTGTACTTCACAAACTTCCTGTATCCAATATCCCCCTCTCTCTCCC
>NW_018475908.1:0-1051 GCF_002113885.1 Mizuhopecten yessoensis | reverse complement strand
TTTTTTTTTTTTATCTGTAAGCCATCAGTCATGTTGTTTGAAATATTCCATATCGATATTTCCGTAGTCTTTCTCGGAGAGTTATCAAAGTTTAACGTCGGTCACACTTGTCTGTCGGCTTTTACAGTCCCATGTCTCTGATCTCGCAGATATTTTTGTTTTCCATATAAACTTCTTTCACGGCTTCGAATGTTTACATTTTTTTCCTCATTTTCACATGTTTGTATTTTCCACGTCAATAACTTTCACGGCTTCCCAAGTATTTCTTCCCTGAGTGTTTCAAATGTTTATATTATGTCACAATGTCTCACGACAATAATTTATTTTCACGGTTTCTCACAAATTTTCTTTCAGTAGTTTCACTTGTTAACATTCTTTCACAGTTCCACATTTCAGTAGCCTGATGACTTCACATTTACATATTCTTTTCGTACAGTTTCACATGTCGATATTTATACTGTTCGCCAAATGGCTTCACATGCAGATATCTTTTACGATTTCACGCATCCGTTGTCTTTCACAGTCGTTCACGTCCTATTTCTTCATATAATTCTAGACTTGATTGTATGGATTTTTATCCAAAGTATTCTCTGATAAGCCTTCAGATTTATCGATAAATAGTTAACAAAAACAGTCTAACAAGCCTATCGTAGGTGCCCCGTCCTCCTAATGGAATTAAGATCGGAACGATTCGGCGTTTATTGAAAGCAAATGTGATTAGCGGTCTTATAACGGTGTTTGGGGAGTTCAGTGTTTGACGCGCTTTGTCGCCAAGACGGAATTAAATCGACCGAACACACAAATAAGGGACAAGGAGTTAGGGGTCATAGGGTCGGGGTCACAGGATCAGATGCAATATTTGCCAAAACCTGTTGGTATAATCAATAAAACTATTTATTGCCGATTTCAGGAGAATTTTGTCTATTCCGAAGGTCTTTTATTTGGTTATTTTATTTAAGTATATCATAGTCCAAATGTTTTGTCAGTTTCGTATGTTCGTATCATTGGCGGATTGGTGGAGTGGTTAACACTCCGGCCTTCCACGCAGGCG
>NW_018475907.1:0-1051 GCF_002113885.1 Mizuhopecten yessoensis | reverse complement strand
CCAATCCTTTTGTAATTATATTGCAATAAAATATGTTTAAACTATTAAGGAAACCACCAGAACCACAAAGAGAGGGATCAGTTGGACGCTGACGAGATGCTGAAAGATCTAGACTTCGGAGATGATATCATGCTGCTGTCTTACCAATAGCCAGACGTAGTGGTCGGGTGGCATTTCACCATGGCGTCCGGGGTTAGATTCCCCGATCGGACGTGAACAGGTATGAGGTCCACTGCCCGACCACGTGGGCTTTCTCCGGGTACTCTGGTTTCCTCCAACATCAAGTCCCCCACCCCCTCGCGTGATAACATCCAGGGCAACAAGAGAGATTAATATCAGTTGAAATAACTTGTTAAATAACAACCACTTGGCCACGTCAGCTTATGAAACAGAACTCAACATCACTGTCAGTCAGCAAAACAAAGATTATGAGGGCCAAAAAGATGCCCAATGAACCGATAACCTTGAATGCAACAAGCATTAAGGAATTCAAGGAATTTGTCTACTTTGGAAGCAAATGAAACTTCTGATATAGGTGGAAAAGCCCTTATTTCGAAGGCAAGAAGAAAACTTGCATCATTAACCAGCATCTGAAGGTCGACCAAGATCGCCACCAAAATCAAATTAAGGATCTACAAGAGCAACGTACTTCTGTTATGGCGCAGAGTCTTGGAAGACAACGAATAGCATCAACAAAAATGTCTCCGTAACATTCTGTGTGTCTTCTTTCCTCGGATCACTCGAATGAAGAGCTGTAATTGAACAGAGGACCGAATATATCCTTCGATCACAGGGAATAATTACAAAGGTAGGGGTTAATTGGTCACGTCTACAGAATGGCCTAGATTCCATCCCATGAGTAGAGACGATCCATTGAAATATTAAAAGAGAAAGACTGGGCATGAGGACAAATACAATGATACCAAGACCGAAATAAATGGAAGTAAAAAGGAGTAAGCATAATTCATTTCCGGTATCTGATTTAATATGTGCCGAAGATGGTTTGAAACAAGAGGCCCAATGGACCTGCATCGCTCACCTGGTATAAAAC
>NW_018475906.1:783-1051 GCF_002113885.1 Mizuhopecten yessoensis | reverse complement strand
AGTGTTACTGTACTGGATATTGTTGGGTATGTAGTGTTACTGTAAGGGATATTGTTGGGTATGCAGTGTAACTGTACTGGATATTGTTGGGTATATAGTGTTACTGTAATGGATATTGTTGGGTATGTAGTGTTACTGTACTGGATATTGTTGGGTATGTAGTGTTACTGTAATGGATATTGTTGGGTATGTAGTGTTACTGTACTGGATATTGTTGGGTATGTAGTGTTACTGTAATGGATATTGTTGGGTATGTAGTGTTACTGTA
>NW_018475906.1:0-699 GCF_002113885.1 Mizuhopecten yessoensis | reverse complement strand
TAATGGATATTGTTGGGTATGTAGTGTAACTGTAATGGATATTGTTGGGTATGTAGTGTTACTGTAATGGACATTGTTAGGTATGTAGTGTTACTGTACTGGATATTGTTGGGTATTTAGTGTTACTGTAATGGATATTGTTGGGTATGTAGTGGTACTGTAATGGAGATTGTTGGGTATGTAGTGTTACTGTGAACGAGATTGTTGGGTATGTTGAGCAACTCTACTGGATATTGTTAGGTATGTAGTGTAACTGTACTGGAGAGGGTATGTAGTGTTACTGTAATGGAGATTGTTGGGTATGTAGTGCTAATATACTGGATATTGTTGGGTATGTAGTGTTACTGTAATGGACATTGTTAGGTATGTAGTGTTACTGTACTGGATATTGTTGGGTATTTAGTGTTGCTGTAATGGATATTGTTGGGTATGTAGTGGTACTGTAACGGAGATTGTTGGGTATGTAGTGTTACTGTGATGGAGATTGTTGGGTATGTTGTGCAACTCTACTGGATATTGATGGGTATGTTGTGTAACACTACTGGATATTGTTGGGTATGTAGTGTAACTGTACTGGAGATTGTTGGGTATGTAGTGTTACTGTAATGAAGATTGTTGGGTATGAAGTGTTACTGTAATGAAGATTGTTGGGGTTGTAGTGTTACTGTAATGGATATTGTTGGGTATGTAGTGTTACTG
>NW_018475905.1:0-1051 GCF_002113885.1 Mizuhopecten yessoensis | reverse complement strand
TTTCAATCAGTTCCAAAATCGATATGCATTTTAGTAAAGACCGCTTGGAACCTGTATGTATAAATTTGAGATCTACCTCTCAATTATTTTCTGAGAATTCGAATTAGTGCTAAAACCAGCAAACGACAGTCTTGGTTTTCCCCATTAGTACCAAAATTAAACGTGGATATAAGTGGTGACCATAGGGAATGTTCATGTGAAATTTGAGAAAGATCCCGTATAACTTGATAAAAAGCTCTAACAATCTTTACCTCTACAAATTTGTGATTGCCGAAAGGCAACAATTTTGGTTTTGCCATCAGTCGTTAAACTCAATATACTTAGCTAGGGTCCATGGGACACTTTCAAGCGAAATTTGAGAAATATCCCTCCATTCCTTTCCGACATATATGGCGCTAATTAACACTAACTCTCCAAATTCAAGATGGCCACCTGCCATCTTTTCCCCGAAATCAGTCCCAAAATTTGAAATGCAAAAACGAGGGACCATGAAGAACCTTTATGCGACATCTGAGAAAGATTCCTTCGGCCCTTCTTGAGAAATAGCGCTAACAGTTTTTAACTTTTAACTCTCGAAATTCAAGATAGCTTCCTGTTGGCCATCTTTGCTTTCCAACCATGGCAAGTAGCACCGAGGACCATGGATTACTTTGATGTGGAATTTGAGAACGATCTCTCTTGTACTTTTTAAGTAAATTCTAATGAAACACATAACATAAGACTTCTCCCAGTATTTAATCTTTAATGTCTGTGGGTTTCAGGTGTATACAGTTAGCTTAAAAGACACAATAATTCCTTGCTTCAGACATCACACTTGTATGACTTCTCTCCTGTATGTTTCCTGAGATGACTACGCAGATGATCTGGTCAGGGAAACCCCTCAGTACATGTCTCACATGTACACCTCTAAAGGGTTTTTCTTGTATGTAATTTCATGTGTTTCCGCAAGCTAGATGAACGACCGAATTCCATACTACAGACATCACACTTGCATGGCTTCTCTCCTGTATGTACTTGTCTGTGTGTCTGTAGGTTAAATGATACAGAGAAT
>NW_018475904.1:0-1051 GCF_002113885.1 Mizuhopecten yessoensis | reverse complement strand
CATGTTAACAAGAAATGTTAGGAAACGGTAGTGAATGGATGAATGGAGTAAGAAACGAGCTATTTAGAATGGGAGTAGGGTACACATGGCAATATGGAGATACCTATACATCCGATTATATTATGAATATGATTAAAACAGAATGTGTGATATATTTAAGCAAGAATGTAAAGAAAAAATAGATTCATCTTCTAAGTGTTCACTGTACAAGAGTATTGGCGAAAATTTCTGTTTACAACCATATCTAACAAAACCAATAGGAAATACAAATTTCATTGGATTTTTTCGTATTTTTATCATCTGACAGTTGTTGGTTGGGTGAGGAGAAAAAGGCGGCGTAAGTTGAGCTCCGTGTCTAAATTTGGAGACAAACCGTTGATAACGACCCATTTGTCTAATTCAGCTACAGTCTACATTATATACATACGACGTCTATTCATACAGCTGATATAGATGTATACACCTTGACTGACAGCGAGATGATGGCGCTGCTCGACTGGTTTTCACTATTTTTCTCAAAAGCTGTCTGCTGTGTGGACAACTTCAACACCTTGGTCACTACGTATACGATATCATAATATAACCGTGACGATAACGCCGAAACGGTGATGTCATAGGAAAGGATATGGCATCGTAAGATTATCTAACCGAGACTATANTTATCTGTTTTAATCTAAAGGAATGTGTAGAGGGGATCTATCTAAAGGAATGATGCAAGTTTGGACATGTTATCTTCACTGTAGATGTATATACATGGAAAAAACCTACACCAGACTAAAAATAACCTGGTCCCCCACTATGATACCTCACGTCAGTGAGGGATCCCTATATATACCTATGGGAGAGACCCTATATGTACTGGAAAACCCCACACCGGCCTAAAAATAACCTGGTCCCTCATCCCTCACTGGTCCCTCATTGATCCACCCCGTCAGGGAGGGATTTACTGTAAATATAGAGTGAGGGACGGATTTTATGCAGAATACTTTGAGAGGGAATTCCTATGAAGGTCATGGGGTCAGTCCCTCATCCCTCACAAGGTCATGGGGAT
>NW_018475903.1:0-1051 GCF_002113885.1 Mizuhopecten yessoensis | reverse complement strand
ACATAGACAGTTACCTAAACATAAACGGTTAACTAGACATAGACAGTAAACTAGACCTAGACAGTTAACTAGACATAACCAGTAAACTAGACAGTTAACTAGACATAAACCGTTAACTAGACATTGACAGTTAACTAGACCTAGACATAACCAGTAAACTAGACAGTTTACTAGACATAAACCGTTAACTAGACATTGACAGTTAACTAGACAGTTAACTAGACATACCCAGAAAACTAGACGTAGACAGTTAACTAGACATAGACAGATAACTAGACAGTAAACTAGACATAGACAGTAAACTAGACAGTTAACTAGACATAGACAGTTAACTAGACATAAACCGTTAACTAGACATTGACAGTAAACTAGACAGTTAACTAAACATACCCAGTAAACTAGACGTAGACAGTTAACTAGACACAGACAGTTCACTAGATATAGACAGTTAACTAGACATAGACAGTAAACTATACAGTTAACTAGACATATTAAGTTAACTAGTCATAGACAGTAAACTAGACATAGACAGTTAACTAGACATAGAAAGTTTACTAGACATAGACAGTTTACTAGACATAGACAGTTTACTAGACATAGACAGTAAACTAGATATAGACAGTTAACTAGACATAGACAGTTTACTAGACATAGACAGTAAACTAGACATAGACAATAAACTAGATATAGACAGTTAACTAGACATAGACAGTTAACTAGACATAGACAGTTTACTAGACATAGACAGTTAACTAGATATAGACAGTTAANATAGACAGTTAACTAGACATAGACAGTAAACTAGACAGTTAACTAGACATAGACAGTTAACTAGACATAGACATTTAACTAGACATAGACAGTTTACTAGACGTAGACAGTTAACTAGACATAGACAATAAACTAGATATAGACAGTTAACTAGACATAGACAGTTAACTAGACATAGACAGTTTACTAGACATAGACAGTAAACTAGACATAGATAATAAACTAGATATAGACAGTTAACTAGACATAGACAGTAAACTAGACAGTTAACTAGACATAG
>NW_018475902.1:251-1051 GCF_002113885.1 Mizuhopecten yessoensis | reverse complement strand
TACCGACAATATGATCCTGATAACATCATATACCGACAATATGATCCTTATAACATCATTTACCGACAATATGATGCTGATAACATCATATACCGACAATATGATCCTGATAACACTGTATACTGACAAAATAATCCTGTTAATACAGTGGTATCAGGATCATATTGTCGGTATTTGATGTTATCAGGATAATATTGTCGGTTAAGTGTGTTATCAGGATAATATTGTCGGTAAACAGTGTTATCATATTGTCGGTATATTGTGTTACAGTATCAGCATCATATTGTCGGTAAACAGTGTTATCAGGATCATATTGTCGGTATACGGTAACACAATATACCGACAATATTATAACACTGTTTACCGACAATATTATCCTGATAACATCAAATACCGACAATATGATCCTGGTAACACTGTTTACCGACAATATGATCCTGATACCACTGTATTAACAGCATTATTTTGTCAGTATACAGTGTTCTCAGCATCATATTGTCGGTATACATTGTTATCAGGATCATATTGTCAGTAAACAGTGTTGTCAGGATCAAATTGTCGGTATACAGTGTTATCAGGATCATATTGTCAGTAAACAGTGTTATCAGGATCAAATTGTCGGTATACAGTGTTATCAGGATCATATTGTCGGTATACAGTGTTATCAGGATCATATTGTCAGTATACAGTGTTATCAGGATCATATTGTCGGTAAACAGTGTTATCAGGATCATATTGTCGGTATACAGTGTTATCAGGATCATATTGTCAGTATACAGTGTTATCAGGATCATATTGTC
>NW_018475902.1:0-243 GCF_002113885.1 Mizuhopecten yessoensis | reverse complement strand
ACAGTGTTATCAGGATCATATTGTCGGTATACAGTGTTATCAGGATCATATTGTCGGTATACAGTGTTATCAGGATCATATTGTCGGTATACAGTGTTATCAGGATCATATTGTCGGTAAACAGTGTTATCAGGATCATATTGTCGGTATACAGTGTTATCAGGATCATATTGTCAGTATACAGTGTTTTCAGGATCGAATTGTCAGTATACAGTGTTATCAAAATCATATTGAGGGTAAATG
>NW_018475901.1:0-1050 GCF_002113885.1 Mizuhopecten yessoensis | reverse complement strand
GCCGTCCTTAAATAACCATAGCTGTTGATAGGACGTTAAACAATATTAAACCAAACTAAACTTCAGCTGTTCCGTCCTTGTTGAACTTATCAGTGGTGCTAGGAAACAAATAATAGAAATTCAACTTGGTTTAAATAACTGTTAACGTCACTCGGCGCTTTTCTTTAAGTGAGGCTCCACCAGCATGGTATTTACAAATCGCAAATGATATGGAAAGGAAATGAAGATGATTTTGATCACTTTACAATGATATCTATTGTCTTCAAGGCATCGTCATCAAACCTATATCATTTCCATTCCAGGTGCTGGGGAGTCTGGGAAGAGCACAATTTTTAAACAAATGAAGTAAGTATCCACTTAGCTTTTATATCATATATAATTTTACCAATCAAAGCAGGCGAATATATTAATTTAGATATTTTTCAGCCTGTGTTTATGTGTCTTTTTTTCGTTTCCAATGTTCACGAAATATTCATAAATGCGTCAGCCTTTTCCCGACCACTCGACTTCTTTTGGATAGGATACGTGTATATATTGTTTATGAGTTGACATAGTGAACATATCGTGACGTACAAACAGACAATAGCCAATTTGTAAACAAGTTACAATAATCACTCCAAGTTTTGAAATGTTGCTTTTACGTCGATAATGTCTTATGAATTAAGTTGATTATCATTGTTTGAAGACTTCTAAGAATACAAAGAAACAATAAGAATCAACAACAACGTTGCGTATCAATAACCGATAAATAAACAATAAACATATCAATGTTTAAAATGTTGTCGAAAAAGCCTAACAGGTTATGGATCAAGTTAATCACCTTTGTTTAAGTGATCTACGTTAGTCTTTTTCCCTTTTTTTCTATTTTTGCTGATTGTATTCTCATTTTCTTGGAATGCTATTACCATCACAGTATCATCTATGACCGAGGATATACGCCAGAGGAGTGTATGGAATACCGACCAGTGGTGTATAGCAACATTTACCAGTCCATGACCACCATCATCAGAGCTATGGGAAATCTGAAGATAGACTTTCAAGATCCTGAAC
>NW_018475900.1:0-1050 GCF_002113885.1 Mizuhopecten yessoensis | reverse complement strand
AATACTATCTGCAATACTTTAATCTAAAACTTAATATCAAAATAACAACCTAATAGTTTTGTCCCTTTTTGTAAGAAACCGTAATGCATGAGTCATTGCTTTACTAGAAAATCTGAATTGTTTTGGTTTCTGACAAACCTCACACTCCCATAACGTATGTCAGGCAATAGTACTTATAGAGGACATAACCCTTATCGATGATGCATTGATAAGAAAGGGCAGGGGAATCAATTAATCTGCCTATCAATTAGTTCGATTTTATTTGTCAAAGATTTGTCCTCAAATAAAATATATATATATGAAATTATGCGTCAAATTCTCTTTTGGCATTTTCTGGTTTTGCATTATAAGAGGCATTTAATCAATATCTGTTATTTTTAAAATGTTCTTCTGTATTTAACAATTGAACATATATATTTCATGCCATTGCATCTTTCCTTCAAGAAATGTTGAATACATTTATCTCGAGGACGAAAGATTAAATCATACAACTTGTTAACAGTTATATAATGAAATGGGTACAAAGCACATACCGCAACCATTATAACGTTCAGGTTGTGTAGAAAATGTTGGTATATAAAAGGTACAGAAGAAAAAGGTATCTGCGTCATTTTCACATTTTCTATTTCCTCGCAACCATTTTATCAATAGTAAATATACCTATTTATCTTGTATGTAACACACCAATAGAATAAATCTTAATCATGTGTTGTTATCTAAACAATACCATACACATTTTACAGCGTTGACATCTATTTTATGTTTATTTGTTGGTCTGTGTGTAATATTTCTTTTTTAACGTCTACCCTGAACAAACAGAGAAACACACATAATATAATTATATATGATCCAATATCAAAACGGTCGAAAACCGCATAAATTGGTCAGCCCAATAACGAGATTTTAACGTGCAAAGTGTACGATTTTCACCTGTTCGCTATTCACAGTACAACTACATCACCCGACAGATGAAAATCAGGAACAAAACAGATAATGCTGGATCATGCTATGCACATTGTCATCTGATCAGGTGGTTTATTGATAAATTAC
>NW_018475899.1:0-1050 GCF_002113885.1 Mizuhopecten yessoensis | reverse complement strand
TGGTCCTGTTTGTACTTCAGTCCTGCATAAACCCTACCTAAACATGGTCCTATTTGTCCCTTCACTCCTGTATAAGCCCTACCTAACCATGGTCATGTTTGTCCCTTCACACCTGTATACACCCTACGTAGCCATTGTCCTGTTTGTTCCATATATCCTGTTCTGATGGGACCTGGATTGCAGTTTTATCAGTCCTGTAATAATGAAACAACTAATGTACTGGTAAGGATTAGCCCAAAATCATAGATATCTGGGAATGAACCATTTCTGGTTTCCCCATTAGCCCCATTTCGTACGAATTCACTGGTTACTCTTGGTTTCCCTATAGACCACTTCGTTTCGTACATAATCTATGGTTCAACGCTTACAACGGTGTCAACTTCATTGAACCAATACCGTTTCGTACGGACTCCGAATGGTTACTCCAGGTTTCCCAATCACTATCATTTCGTACAAACTCAATGGTAACTATCAACCCCATTTCGTTAGTTATCTCCTTATCTCTAGCTCGGGACTTAATGATAATTCAAAAATATTAGATATTGATCAAACAAGCGGTTTGATGTTTTGCTTGATTATCAGTTGTGTTATTGCGATGAAGGAGAGGCGTATCCATTCATTTCGTACTTTTCGTTTAGTTATAAATGTGTGTAACGCTTTAGGCAACGTCTCGTATACAGTGTCCGTCACGCTGACTTGTGGGTGGTTACGACTGTCACGAAGCCGGGTTTTCCTGGAATAAAACGGCCCTTATTTCCATAACGATGTATATAATACCTGTACGTGTAAGTGTCACGTTGTTGTACCGATAATGTATTCTTTACACATGTCACGGCCCAACTCAGATGTTTTAGGGTTATACATTACGCTCAATCTGATTGGACCATGGGCCAATTGAGACGAAAGGATGGAGGGCGTTAGTAAAAATGATCAGAATTGAATGATATTTTGCCGTTTTCTTTGATATCATCATTTTATCATTATATAAATCATATACTTTTATTTTGTTTCCTCGTGGAGTGTTAGGGAATATTTTCCAGTATATTCCTG
>NW_018475898.1:0-1050 GCF_002113885.1 Mizuhopecten yessoensis | reverse complement strand
GTTTGAAGTAAAATTTTAACAGAATACAAATAACAAGTTTCAATTTCTTTGATAACAAATTACTCCTAAAATGGGAAACACAAGCAGAGATCTGTGCTGATGTATCGTTTACAGACCATATGATTGACACAGATTTGCAGGCAAACCATTCAGTGTTGGACTAGCGCACATAACGATGTTTTAGTGGCAGAAAGACCTTGACGACTAACATTATGTATACAAGTCGCAGTTCTGTAGCTTCCTATCTATAACGGGACGGAAATGTGGTATTTCCAATAAACATGGCGTCAATATTAATATTAATTGTCATAGTAACAATAACGCCGCAGCTATTCCGAGTAACACTCTGTAGAGGATCAGCTATTTCAATCTTCACAAGTGTTGGTTAGGTTTTTAATGTGAAGATTTCTTATTTTTGAGGTTTATTCTTAATGAGTTGCGGTTCTGTCTTGATGTAGATTGCTTTAATCTGTTTACATAATTTATAGGATGATGTGATTGGATGGCGCAGTTGATAGCGCACTAGTATTCCACCGAGACGGCCGGGGTTCGATTTCCCGGTCGTACGTTAAAAGTTTTGGGTCAACTTCCCGTCCACGTGGGTTTAGTCCGGGTACGTTTGATCGGTTTCGCTTTTATCCAGAGCAGAAGAGTAACCAATATAAGCTGATGCAACTTACCGCATGCATTTGCATTTGTTGTAAAATAAATAAATAAATAAAGTAAGTGAGTACATAAATACTTCCTATGTAATTTACAGTTGGTGTATTTGTCTTTGTCTGATGTGTTTGTCCGTACGTGTGTTTTGGTTTCTGTGTTGACAGGTTCTTCATTTTTGAAAACCTTTTCATAGATAAATGTTTTAGTAATGTTACCTGAAAGGCGATGATGGCCGACAGAATTAAGATCACTGCTGTTTTAGATTTGTCTATCTCGTCCCACACGGCGTCGTAACAACCCTGTGGAGTAAAATCAAACTAATCATAACATGTACAACAAATTATTTTTATCACATAATGTACTGTGTTATTCAGTGAATATACCCATGTC
>NW_018475897.1:0-1050 GCF_002113885.1 Mizuhopecten yessoensis | reverse complement strand
TTAAATTGCAAGCCAAACGTGTGTAACATCCAATTTATCTTCAGTGAAAAAAATACTTTGATATGGTTTAATTGCATTCTTATGTCATAAACACGTTTTATATCACGTGTAATAAAAAAGAAGAAAGTAGGATGCAACAAGTATATATATATATATTGTACAATTATGCTTTTGAATAATAATTTAAAACCTTTTCTTGTTTAGGGATTCATATATAAATGTAAAAGTAAATACTATCTAAAGAAGGAGAAGGTGGATATCAATAAGGAGTTGGAACAATGGGGCACACCTCCCTCGCAGCAAATGAACAAGAATATGCAACGTAATCTCCAATCAGTGACAACTCAACTAGCGAGACAAGAACGAACACTCATCAGAACACAGTAAGTGTCAGTAGTTTCTTTAATATATTCAAATGATTTATAGTTTTAGGAGATGTTTTACTTTACAACTGTTTTCTTTCTTTTTCTTTCACGATTAACTTATTCGACACTTTTTACAAAATCTGTCAGGATTTTGATGCTACTGTTTTAATTTTGTTACCAGTAACCAGTTTTTTTTCTCCATTTGGAACCCGACTCAAATAGAAAAGAAAAGAAATATATTTGTCTTTGAAACCGTCACTGGACACACCAAATGACTTTCTACGGTTATTCCAAAAGTGATGTATTATCCCAAGAGCATACGACAGACTTTTAAGTTTCGGGATTTAGAAAAGCTGGATGTGGTTTCTGATAGACCGAAAATTTGCAACTTTAAGTTAAGTTCTATTGGGTAGAATGAATGTGTCTTGGTGAAACCGTCAGAAATCTGCATGCTACCCGATTGCAGGTTAATTTGGAAGGTCGTTTAACTCTCTTACAATTAATACTACTTGTGGTGATTATAACAGAAGTTATAATTTTTGTGTTTATTGTTTTGTTGAAGCAGTTTTGTAAACACCTGTTATTAATCAAATCGACCACAAAATGTAAAGTACTTTCAATCCACTATGAAAAACCTTATTTATTGGTATTATTGAAATATTCAATTGGTAAATCAAACAAGAAA
>NW_018475896.1:0-1050 GCF_002113885.1 Mizuhopecten yessoensis | reverse complement strand
ATGAGTATTCTTTTTCTATTTGCTTACTCCATTCTATCATATTCTACCTCTTTATAGGCACTGCAAATCTTCAGCTTTTCTTTTTCCGCTATGTTAATTGCATTCATAAGGCTCCTCAATAATGTTATGTCTTTTGTTTTTGAATAATAAAGAAAAATTTGATATGATTTTGTCATCAGCGAATGTGGTTTTACTCGCTGACGCTTGGAGTAGCAGTTGCAAGAAGCAGGGGAAACTTGTTATTGGGCGTCCTGCCAATTGCCAGACTATATATGCATGTAAGAATGCATGCATGCATATGAGCTAATCATTAAAACCAAGCCTAGTATAGTTCCACACACTTATTAACTAGGCTTTTTTATGTTTCTAAAATGATATTACCTATACAGACGATACACTCTATTAAGATAGCTCTTATACATATCGAAGACACATTGACTTGTAGATATTCTGGAAATAAAGACATGACATCATGCTCCTCAACTATCCTGCTTTCTTCCCGAGCTTTTTAGGCTTCTTTACTATCTTCTTTTTGACGGTAGTTTTTTTAGCAATAGCAACTTTCTTTTTCTTGGGATTTAGTATTTTATTTAGCTTTGCTGTTTCTGATGCAAGTTTCTTTATCGTCGCAGCAAGAGTATTCGCTTTATTTAGTTTGGGCATTCGTATTTTTCAATTTTTTCAATTCCTTTTGTCTATTTTTAATAACATATATTTGCAGAAAAATAACATAAGAAAACCATAGAATATATGGGGCCGACCACCAAACTGCATGACTCCCCTCATGTTCTCGCTTATTCTAACTGCATTAAATGTCCATTCCAATATATGTGCAAATATATATATAGAACCACAAAATACTGCCATATTAATATAAAATACAATCTCGTAGATTATCTCGTTTTCTTTATGTCGTTTATTCACTAATATTCTCATCAATATATTTCTCTAATGCTCTGCGTGCTACAGAAGAAAAATTTTCAAGATTGCCCTTATTGTTTGTATTTAGACGTATAACGTGATCTAATAATTTATTTTTCATTTCAACTG
>NW_018475895.1:0-1050 GCF_002113885.1 Mizuhopecten yessoensis | reverse complement strand
GACATACACTTATTTCATGTGGAGCCCTATTTTAACCAGGCTTAGACCTACAAATAATCTATCGATGAGACCAAACTTGGAATAGTTTGAAATGAAAAAAAATGTTTAGACTGAATTTTAATGTTGTTTTTGTACTCTACAACACGGATTCGTATAGCCGAATTCCTTATCTCTAGTAGAGATTGAAAAAGAGATGCCGACCACAACATAAAAAACCTGAACGAATTTTCAAAATATTGCAAAGTTGTAAAATGCAACTTTGCGAGGTAGAACTCGCTTTTACGAGTGAGGCGTAAAACATTATCACAAAGAGTACATGTTTGCTTGAATTTTCAGTAAAATATTAAAAGGGGTGCAATCATCAATGAACTAGTTTATCAAAAATTGTTTCTTAACAACAATATTCCCACATATGAGTTCGAGTAGAAATAACTTATGTTTCATCCCGCTACATTCTTAAGTGGTCCATAAACTGACTAAGGTTACAGATGTAGAAATCCGTAAGTAAACTATTCGGCTAATTAATATACATTAATTGTAAATACGCTTTGAATATAAAATAAGCTAAACATGCTATGTATGTGTAGTTGTTTATGGTTAGATTACAAAACTGATAGATTAACCGATTATTCGCTCGGAAGATGAACTAGTTAATAAAATTCGTTCGGTTTGATTACCCAAATATCAAGTCTATCTTCTTGTTTTGTTATCTATTTTCCTTTTTATCGTTATTTTCTACATTTCGTATTGGTATTGCATTTCTCATCTTTGACTTTGATACATCTGGCTTTTTATCAACGATATTTCTATTTCATTGTCGCACCAATCAGGGAAAGACAATGCTTGAATTTTGAAATTGACATTAATACTTATAATTTAGAAATTCAGAAAACGTGTTTATTGGACGATGGACGAATTGTTCATATATTTGTATTGACTTCATTGTGTAGTTTTACAAGGAACTATTTCCTTTCTGTGTTCACTTTAAGATCATTTGGTAGTTTTTGATTGTTCATAACACTATATGTTTTTACCGGATATAGATCACCC
>NW_018475894.1:0-1050 GCF_002113885.1 Mizuhopecten yessoensis | reverse complement strand
TGTAGTACATTTTGTCCTTGTGTCTTTACACTGTGGTACATATAATCCTTGTGTCTTTACACTGTGGTACATTTAACCCTTGTGTCGNGGTACATTTAACCCTTGTGTCTTTACACTGTGGTACATTTAACCCTTGTGTCTTTACACTGTGGTACATTTTGTCCTTGTGACTTGATACTGTGATACATTGTGTCTTTGTGTCTTTACACTGTGGTACATATAACCCTTGTGTCTTTACACTGTGGTCCATTTTGTCATTGAGTCTTTACACTGTGGTACATTTTGTCTTTGTGTCTTTGCACTGTGGTACATTTTGTCATTGTTTTTACACTGTGGTACATTTTGTCATTGAGTCTTTACACTGTGGTACACAGTGTCATTGTGTTTCTACACTGTGATACATTTTGTCCTTTTTTGTCCTTGCTGTTGTATATTTGTTCCTTGTCAGTTCAAGCTTTGCTATATAATATCCTTGTGTCTTTACACTGTGGTACACATTGTCATTGTGTCTTTACACTTTGGTACATTTTGTCCTTTTTTGTTCTTGCTGTTGTATATTTGTTCCTTGTCAGTTCAATCTTTGCTTTATAATATCCTGGTGTCTTTACACTGTGTTACACATTGTCATTGTTTCTCTACACTGTGGTACATTTTTTCCCTTTTTGTCCTTGCTGCTGTTTATTTGATCCTTGTCAGTTCAGCTTTGCTATATAATATCTTTGTGTCTTTACACTATGATACGTTTTGTCCTTTTTTGTCCTTGCTGTTGTTTATTTGTTCCTTGTCAGTTCATGCTGTGCTATATAATATCCTTGTGTCTTTACACTATGATACATTTGGCCCTGGTGTCTTTTCACTTTGGTATATGTTGCCCTTATTTGCCGTTGTGTCTTTACACTGTGATACATTTTGTCCTTTTTTCTCCTTGCTGTTGTTTATTTGTTCCTTGTCAGTTCATGCTGTGCTATATAATATTCTTGTGTGTGAAAGTTGTGGAATATTTTGTGACTGTGTGTTCCTGCTGTGGTATATTCTTCCTATTTGACCTTA
>NW_018475893.1:0-1050 GCF_002113885.1 Mizuhopecten yessoensis | reverse complement strand
AAGGCGAGTGGTCATATCGACTTTGGTAAATGTATGATTTCAAGTTATATTTGGGGTTGTAAATAATTCAATGTTCTTTACCGTTGTGAACTAAATGTCCATTAAGACGTTTAGAAGCGGGGGAAAACATTTATATCTGGACACAATTAATGTTTATTCTTCTTATTTTTTTCTTTTTTACGCTAAACAATAATAATCATTTAAAGTCACCGCCATATCGAAATTATTAACACCGTATATAACATGTATTCCAAACATTATACCGCAACAATCATACGTTGTATGTGATATTCATACGCAGACATCATTTTGCAATTCCGTGTGAAATATTAACAAAATATCTTATCCTATCTACAAAACAAAATCCATTTTTAAAGCAAAAAATACGCAATATGCCGACTAATTCAAAATAGCATACGGAAATTTGTTTTAATATCAAAGTGATGAAATTAAATATTAACTGATTGGATCCAATCTTCAAGCGTCTAATTCGATACGTTAAAACACACGGAAAAACATGTTTAATTTGATATCGAAGTTTTGCTTCCCACACACACAATGTACGTATTTAACGTGTCGCAACGTTTCAAGACAGACTGGTCCCTTTGTCAAGCTTTTACTGGGTGAATATTATATGTTTATTGTTTGTGTAGGAGGTAAAACTTTGATATCACATATTTCTAGTGTGATGAATCTTATAGAACATATTTGTTTTCCTTTTTGTTTTGAAATAATATATTTTGCAAATCGTCTTATTGCATAAAGCATGTAATAAATGATAAAATGTTGAAAAGTTATTTGAAAGACGTCAATCAAGACAAATACATTAGTTGTCTATAATGCCTGCATCATAGGCACACAGCATATATACGTTTGAAATCGTGTATTGAAACATTGTTTTTGATTGAATATTAATAATCACGGGTCATTTGAACATACATTTCTAATGAATACAGAACATTGACTATTACAAAGCGATGTAGTTAACAGAATATTGATTTTATCAAATGTGCGTTAATCTTTGTTTTCTAGTCTAAAACATGTCTTTTA
>NW_018475892.1:0-1050 GCF_002113885.1 Mizuhopecten yessoensis | reverse complement strand
CATATAACAGATGGCGAGTATGGACGAGTTATGTCCCTTTACCTGCCTGAATATATACAATAGACAGATACCACATTCCGTCTTTTTTTCTTTTTTTTTCTTAAACAATTAATCATCTCAAATGAAATACTTATAAAAAAATAACCTTTCTCTTTCTTTAAACTTATCAATTATAATAATATGAAATGTTCTACAGTAATTAATACAATGCCAATTAATCATAAGTACTTCCAAACTGTTCCTGGCATGAGCTGTACTAAATTGTGTTCAATGCTCACTACTTAACTGTTCAAGTGTTCAATGTTCAACTGTTCAATGTTCAACTTTAAACTAAAAATCACACCCAGTGTTTACTGGTAATTAAACAAACATTTCTGATCAAAACTTGACTAAATAAACATATAAAGCACTTTGTTCAATATAATTTTGTGATCCAAGTCTATGTCATGACAAAATCGCGAAATTTCACTGGTTGTTTAACTTCTCGCGTTGGCCTATGTTGTCGCATAGGAAAAGTTTGTTGGCGCGATTCGCATGTACGGGTCTGTACCTTTTCCTCCCTCGACTTCGGATCAATCTTATCCTCATCATCTAGATCACAATCAGTATTCTCAATTTCATTGGATATTTCCAAAATAGGGACTTCAGAATTTGACACAGTTTTGTATGACACATTTTCATTGGTTCTATCACTGTTTCTAGACACAGTATATTCTGGCCTAATGAACTTTTTCAGATGTGTTACATTTCTGTATTTCTGGACTCCATCTGATTCTACCAAAACACTATTACCATGTTTCCTAAGTACTTGTAATGGTTTTGGATTGAAGTTTGTCGACATTTTGTCTACATGTTTTTGTTTCATCAATACAAGGTCACCTGGGTTCAAATCAGATTCTGTAGCATTTCTCCTTTCATCCGCGTACAGTTTTCCTTTTTCTTTCCGTTCACGGTCGCGATCTCTGATTTCAACATCTCCGGTACTTGTGTAATCCTAAAGATTTAGTAACTTTGTTCGAATTTCGCGTCCAAACAACAGCTGAGCTGGAC
>NW_018475891.1:0-1050 GCF_002113885.1 Mizuhopecten yessoensis | reverse complement strand
TCCGATTTGGGTACTGGTCCGATTTGGGTACTGCCTCCTTACAATTTCCATTCTGTTACTGACTAATTCTTGGTGTTTTTATTCTATGACAAACTGGAAATATTATGAAATATATAAAAACCTGTAAAAATGACATTGCTACAATTAGTTAACAATTTTGTGAGGATATGACATACCCATTGGGATTTAGATAAGGTGTACCCCTAATATATGCAGCCATACCCCCATTTTGAAAGGTGTGGGGTACAACAAAAAACAATTACGAAAGTGACAGGGAACACTGCATTCAAATACCAAACAGTGTCTACGTCTTCGATGTCAAATCTTTTAAAAAGAAAGCATGGCATTTCAATTAATGACTAGCAGCAATCAATATCAACACGATCTACCCTAGCAGTGAAAACATTTTAACTTGGAAAAAACTTTAATATGTTACCATGGCTACTTTATAAACTGTCACTTTTGTTTTGTTATACCTTAAATAAATGTTTTATACTTGATTCCTATGTTTTTATGAGAAAGTGTGTATCAAGTGAATCGATTCGAAAAATCGATTCGAAGGGATCAAAATCGAAATCGAATCGATTCGAAAAAATCCTGATTCGTCCCAGCCCTAGTACCTGGCGACTGCCCCATGTAGGTTTCAAACCCGCGACCCAGTGGTGGAGGGCTAGTGGTAGCAGAATGTCAGACGCCTTAACCACTTGGCCACAGCGGCCCCTCAAATCTTGATACTTACAACCTGGATATATCACACAAGTATCTAAACAGTACATGTACAGGTTGAGTAGGATTTTCCTGTTATTTTTAGCTAAGGATTATATGTAATCGGAGAAATACTTGATGTCATTGTGCGACCCATGTACGTTTGGTATATAATTCCCTATCGTTGAATCTGGAGTGGAGGAGGAATAACTTAGGATGTACACCCTTAGGGCTGTATATAGCAATAACTAAGGATATACACCCTTAGGTCTGTATATAGTAATAACTTAGGATATACTACCTTAGGTCTGTATATAGCAATAACTTAGGATATACACCCTTAGG
>NW_018475890.1:0-1049 GCF_002113885.1 Mizuhopecten yessoensis | reverse complement strand
TGCAAACATTTAGCTGTTTGCAGTATATGTAATTTGACTGATTTTTCTTTTGTACGGTTTTATTTATTCAGATTCTAAAACACAATACTTAAAAATACCCTATTTTCGCGGTAAATTTATTTGGCAAACTATTCATGCATGCTGTATTTGCGAGTAAATGATGGTGCGATTTAAAACATGCTGTTTTAATTTTGATTGTAATAATATCTTGCACTTATCTCCGCTAAATAAGTTAAAAAAATCACGAACGAGACTTTCACGAATAAAGGCGAAAAGATAGCGATTTAGGGTATATTATGTAAATTTAGGTTATATCAACAATTCCTTTTTTAACGTGTTGTTAATTTTGAATTATTGTATAATATTTGCATATGATATGAATATTGTATTATTATGTTTAAATGGTGTACGACTGTTGTTTCCTTATGCTAACATGAAGTTTTGATTTTGTATTATCAGGTAAGTGATTTCATATACATATATCCGTTTTAAAACAATATTGTTAATATTTTTCTTTTCTGAATGAAAACAAATATGGCTGTGTTCAAATTTGGTAAAGCCGTTCACAGCAGCTGTTCAGCTAATTCAGATATAAAATAAAGAACAAAAAGAGCGTGTAGTTATACAGATCACACTATTTAAACAAAGCAGATTGCCCATCAAGGTTATATCTTTGTTCTGAAATATTAAACAATTATCACTGTGACATGATTTCGCTATAAACATCGATAAATCTCTGTATTCCACTCTGTTCAATTAATTACCTTAAAATAAATCAGTTTTAATCAAATTATTTGATGCCTTTGTTCTACTTCAGTGTTGCGTTATCATCGATATTATTATATTTTTTCACACCAAAACCACTTTCATATACCATGTTTGGAACGAAAATGTCCGGATTATCAAGGCGGAAGATCTCGTTCTCAAACTGTTAGTCTCCGGATTGCGACTAAACACTCTATCCCACACTGTCATTCAATGTAACAAGAAATAAGTGTGTACCTGAAACGATATTCACGTATTTTAATTTTCCTTTTTAAAAAAAAAAA
>NW_018475889.1:0-1049 GCF_002113885.1 Mizuhopecten yessoensis | reverse complement strand
CCTGTAAAACTGTCTGCCGCCAGTCCAACCTGTAAAACTGTCTGCTGTCGGTCCAACCTGTAAAAATGTCTGTCGTCAGTTGAACCTGTAAAAATGTCTGCCGTCAGTCTAACCTGTAAAAATGTCTGCCGTCAGTCCAACCTGTAATAATGTCTGCCGTCAGTCCAACCTGTAAAACTGTCTGCCGTCAGTCCAACCTGTAAAACTGTCTACCGTCAGTCCAACCTGTAAAAATGTCTACCGTCATTCCAACCTGTAAAACTGTCTGCCGTCAATCCAACCTGTGAAACTGTTTTACGTCAATCCAACCTGTAAAACTCTCTGCCGTCAATCCAACCTGTAAAAATGTCTGCCGTCAATCCAACCTGTAAAAATGTCTGCCGTCAATCCACCCTGTGAAACTGTCTGCCGTCAGTCCAACCTGTAAAACTGTCTACCGTCAGTCCAACCTGTAAAAATGTCAACCGTCATTCCAACCTGTAAAACTGTCTTCCGTCAATCCAACCTGTAAAAATGTCTGCCGTCAATCCAACCTGTGAAACTGTCTGCCGTCAGTCCACCCTGTAAAACTGTCTGCCGTCAGTCCAACCTGTAAAACTGTCTGCCGTCAGTCCAACTTGTAAAAATGTCTGCCATCAATCCAACCTGTAAAAATGTCTGTCGTCAATCCAACCTGTAAAAATGTCTGCCGTCAGTCCAACCTGTAAAAATGTCTGCCGTTAATCCAACCTGTAAAACTGTCCGCCGTCAATCCAACCTGTAAAACTGTCCACCGTCAATCCAACCTGTGAAACTGTCTGCCGTCAATCCGACCTGTAAAACTGTCTGCCGTCAGTCCAACCTGTAAAACTGTCTGCCGTGGGTCCAACCTTTAAAAATGTCTGCCGTCAGTCCAACCTTTAAAAATGTCTGCCGTCAATCCAACCTTTAAAAATGTCTGCCGTCATTCCAACCTGTAAAAATGTCTGCCGTCAGTCCAATCTGTAAAAATGTCTGCCGTTATATTAATCCAACCTGTAAAACTGTCCGCCGTCAATCCAACCTGTAAA
>NW_018475888.1:0-1049 GCF_002113885.1 Mizuhopecten yessoensis | reverse complement strand
TTGGTGGTGAGATCACAGGTTCCTAACCAAATGTATAGGGCAATATTTTTATGACTGCGAACTCGCTCAGGTAAATAACATTGGAGCCAATGCAGTGCCTGAACAAAAGTACCCCTTGCCCTACACGGACATCCTAGACCATGTCCTAAATTTTTGTTGATATCTTCATTTCTCTTCAAAAAATAGCCTTTACTACTGGTCAAAAGTTTGTTCAAAAACTGGGGCAACCCGGAAATCGCCGGTCCGACCTTCACCTTTTGTGGGTAGGAGGGTAGACCGGACTAGACCACACACACAGGTTAGTGTGGCCCTGGTTTAGTTTACGTGGGCGCCATTTATAGACCTCTTGTTTTCAAAGTAGAACAAGACAGGCTTAGTGTTGGATATTAAGTGTATTCCCTTAGGAAAAACCTGTAACATATTCACAAACAAATACAATCAATACATTTGACAACGCATTGACCGGATCCTACAAACATTGACAGGAATACCAAGACGCGAGTATACAAGACGGTAAATTCCACAAAACTGGAAGATTTCAAAGGATGCCAAAATATATCATACTGGCATTGTGTAGATACAAAAATGTCTGAACCATTTATTAATACCATCAGGTAAAATAACGGGATTATATAATATCTTGGCTTATTTATTTTCATTTTGTGAGTTATACAGATTGTTATAAACATTGCTTCACATGAAAAAAAAATGCCCTTGGCTTTGATGAATGATTCGCTTTTTATAAGGAACAATAAATGAGTCTCAATTTTCGAACAAGTTCACTCAAGCAAAACCAGACACTTTTAATTCCTACTTTTAAACATTCGTTTCGAGCATGTGTAATGTATGTAACTGCAAAAGTGTGTCAAACAGGGCGTATTTTAAGTAGTTAACATATCAGAGTTCACATATATATACGACAACCGAATGCAAAATCATATAAAACTGCCGACATGGCTTTTGTTAAGATATCACGACATTTGCATGCAAGCCTGTAAATAATTCTTGTCATGCAAACCAACAAATTTCAGTTTGCACCACTCTTCATT
>NW_018475887.1:0-1049 GCF_002113885.1 Mizuhopecten yessoensis | reverse complement strand
ATAAGGCTATGAATGCAAATAACATATTAAAGCAGTGCTCGTCCTAGAAGTTGTTTACAAACTAACAACTTAAATATGTAAACACCTCACAAACGTGATATTTAAAAAAACAATATTTATCTTCTCGGAGGAAGTGTTGCGTCAATTGTTTAATGTAGGTGTTTGTGACCAGGTATCTCAATGGTCTATGATGAGTGTTTGTAAACAGGTATCTCAGTGGTCTATAATGAGAGTTTGTAACCAGGTATCTCAGTGGTCCTCTGCCCCAGACGACGCAATGTATAAAAAAATCTCTCGTCGTCAGAAAGCTACATTTCGTTACACCTGTGTATGTTTATGGGTGTTGTGACCCATATCAGAATAGCATAGATCTATGTGTATCTCAGACATTTGTAACGTACCCCTGTGATTGAACCGACTGACTTGAAGAAAATCGCACCAGGGTGGGGAGTGGGGCGGGAGAGTCATGTTGTGATCAGAGACATATATAGCCAGAAGTTGTGACACAGACAGGAATTCGAACTGACAAAGTAGCTACACTGCGCATACTTACTTTGAACCCAAACATGCGCAAACAATGATACATACATGTTTCTCAGGCGGCTCATCAGCATTGTCGTTGATAAACAAAGAAACCCTTCGTCTGACCTGTTCTCCTTTGCACTGAAGTGGCTAGACTTGCACAGGCCTAGCTTTCGTGAAACCGACGGTTTCTTGTTGGAATAGTGACAAACAAATATTCAAATTGGTAGACCTTTGAGTCAAACATGAAACTTGTCTGTGATGAGGTCAAAACTGTTAAAATTCACTCCAAACTCCTGTTGATCATTTTATATCGGATATTCGGTAGGCTATTGCAGGCTTCCCGGTGAAGTTTTCTGTTCCGGTCTTTTTCAACCAATCAGAATGTGGCAAATTTTGAAGCCCGCGATTTTCAAACCGCAAATATTTTTATTGCGAAACCTGATTCGTCAAAAACGTCGATAACTTTAATGTTTTAACCTGTTTTAGGGAAGAAACATTTCAAACCATAACGAATACATTTTCAA
>NW_018475886.1:0-1049 GCF_002113885.1 Mizuhopecten yessoensis | reverse complement strand
ATCTACAAAACTACCTGCGTAAACCCATACAAAAAGAATATCTGACAGAAATAATAAAAATATCTCCTAATAACTTAAAATTAGAAAAAGGGCGATATCAAAACTTTGAATCGTCGAGTGTGTAATGTTTGTAATTTAGATGATGTTGAAGATCATGTCATTCTAATTTGAGAGCAATTGTTTTGAAAACTTATTATATAAAAAAGCCAAGCATATTTAAATTGAAAGGATTATTGAGTGTGATTAATACAATAGAAATAACGAACTTAGGGAAATATATAAAATTTTCAAATTCGATAGGAACCTAATTATTATAAATAGGTATAGTTGCACTTGTAATTGTGTTGTGAGTGTGTGTAATGTTGTGTAATGTTATTTTGTATTTCGCACAGTTAATATCACAAATTTTGTTACTCTGTAACTGGTGAGTCGAACGACTCAAAGTAATAAAGAACTTGAACTTGAACCAGGCGATGAGGCTACGTACATGTATGACAAAATATGAAATATTGTAGCACTTACACTTACATGTATTGGGCACAGACAAACAAAATGTTATGTAGTTTTGCCACTCATCTATTGTGGTGTTGTCTATAAAAAGTCTGACAACGGTCAGAGACGTATACTTTAAAGCAAACATTTTCACTTTATATTGTGTGTGGTACCATTCCCCATCACCAGTTTCACGAAAAATTACTTAATTATGGAGACTCGTTAACTTGAAATTTCAGGAAAATGTCATCATCTTCCCTCAACGCCATAACATTTTCATGTGGAAGGGTTAGGGTTAGGGTTAGGGTTAAGGTTAACAAGCACAAACTAATAACAGAAAATGGTAAAGTATCGAGTCAGTTATATAATATTACACATGCAATGCACGAAACGGGCGCATTTCACTCGAAGTGGCTAAATTTTATCAAAACTACACTAAATGATCTAGGGTTGACATATATCTGGACATCTCAAAAAGTGACTACTCTAGAACGACAAAAACTAAAACATGCTATAACACAAAAGCTTAATGACCAGTTTATTCAAAAGTGGTATGC
>NW_018475885.1:0-1049 GCF_002113885.1 Mizuhopecten yessoensis | reverse complement strand
AATAGCAGTAAAAATGTAAGCAGATTTAAATATATGTCCGTAAAATAAATAAAAATAGCTTTCAGTCGTGGTCCTACATTTGAACTTTGAATTTTAAAACCACACCGATTACGATTCTCTACGACGAGGCAATTGAATAATTGTTATAAATAAGTTATCATTAGAAAATTCACTGAACTTAAAACTAAATCCTTCAAATATAGGTTAGAAAATTCACACTGGTGAATGCAGAAAATAAAATTATATTTCAAAATGAATTATAATGTATTGCAAGCTTTTTTTATTATTATTAAACATACATACTTTATAATGTTCGGTACAATAACATGTTCTAAACATAGGGCTTTCGTTTACAGATCATAGATACAGATTCATACTGAAAGGAAACACTCAGCTTCCACTTCATCACAATATACATTTCTCTCTATTGGATTGTGTTTTCCATCCGATATGTAGTTCCAGTTGTTTTTGTTCTTGTTCTTGTCAATATCTTTCAGGTACACCTCTTACTTCGATTTCATAGTCAATTCATAACAGAATCAAAGATTATATCACATATTTTTTTCAAATAAAAGACACATTTCCTGCTTTCCATATACATTTTCTAAATGTATCATACCATGACGGACTTCCAGGGTTTTAACTGAAGATTTCGACCAGCTAATTTTGTTAAATGTTGGTCTTTTATTTTCTAATGACTCCATGTATAAACCTTCTGTTTTATTATAGTTAACTCTAGCTCCAAATGCTTTTTGATAAAGAGAATAAAGAAAGCAGGGTAATAAAACATGCAACAATGTTTCAACTGCTTGGCCTTAAATGATTAAAACCGGCCAGACGAGTATCTTGTATCGAGTGATGTACCGTGCCACATAGTGGAAGTCCTATAATACAAAATACACGTGCTGGAAAATGATGACAAGTCCACCAACACATCTTGTCATACCACTCTTTAGGTATACACATCGCTTTCTGCTATTTCCTGTTAATTTGAACCTCTTGAAAATCATGGTACGACTGGCGGATGTTCAGATGGGTCAGGCTATTGC
>NW_018475884.1:0-1048 GCF_002113885.1 Mizuhopecten yessoensis | reverse complement strand
CGAAGGACAGACAAACGAGTTCTAAACATCTGACTTAGTTAACAAAATTTGCATTTCGCCGGTAAAAGTGTACACATCGTGGAGACAAGAAAGTGCATAACGTTATAAACAAGTATCACAACAGGAAATTAATAGTGATGCTAAAAACATATAAAAATGCTAGGAAGGATATCTGATCTTTGGTACAATAAGTTTCCTTTTCCTACTGTTAGGAGCAAACTGAACTTGGTAGCCTAGTGTACTTGAATTAATTAGCTATATAACTTGGTAAGTGATACATGTATTTATTGGTCGAAAATAAAATATGTTCATACTAAATTATCACGTAGAAGTTTGTTCGAATCACTGATACATGTGTGGCACTGTAAAAAAGAGTTCTTCATGGAAGTGGGAATTCAAATAACAACGAGTTAATAAAAACAAATCGCGCTTGAACAATTAATTCTAAGCAGATTTGTAATTATTCTTAGAGAGTAAAGGTACTGTTGTGTTATAGGATTATGCCTGAGGATGTCAATTCTAGACCGAAGGACATTCACAGTATCTTAGCTGTTCAGAGCATTTACCACGATGCGCTGAAGAAGGGAACACGGTAGGGGATATTTTTAAAGTCAAATATAAGTATGTACCTGACGGGTATATAATAAAAAGAAACAAATTATACTAAAACATTTTAAATTTCCTAAAGCAACCAGCTTGTGATTGGCAAGCTCATATTAATTGCACAACTTAAGTCATGCCATTTATGTTTCTATGTTACGATACAATACTGTTTCGGAATGTTTTATTTTCAAAATTTGTTACACCTTGACTCAGCGAACATATAATTATTGTTCCTATAATGACCCTTACGAAGAATAAACTTATCTATAAGATAAGCAGAGGAGAGAATTATTTCATTGTTGTCATGTTGATAGGAAACCCTTTAAAAAGTAAAGCTTAACTTATAACAATAACCCGATATCACGCTACAGCTAAAGGTAATACCCTACCACTACAGCTTAAGGTAATACCCTACCACTACAGCTAAAGGTAATACCCTACTACT
>NW_018475883.1:0-1048 GCF_002113885.1 Mizuhopecten yessoensis | reverse complement strand
CTTAATATTTGCCTTAATCATGAACGTAATGATAACGCCGTGTTTAATAAATTCCATATTTGTAATTGTTTATACTTCCGAAGGGTCAACATATTATTGAGTTTGCCCGTGATGTCATTCAATCAGATCATTAGCTGACAATGATAAATCGACGATGACAAATATTCCTGGTCGGTAAGGGTTAACTGTGTAATGATAAATTATAAATTTCGAAATTATGCCAACATAATTTAGTTGTCAATATATTTTATACATTTTCAAATAATGAAAGAACCCATTTATTATAAGTAGATAACTTAAATATCTACTTCAGTCTTTTAAACAAGAGTAAACACTCTAGTGCACTGGCGTAAACACTGAAGTGAAAATGCTGAGGTTACTGTGGTCTAATCTCAATATTCTCACAATAGATAAGGTTTCTATAGATTTCCCTTTCTATCTGCAATATAGACAGCAGAAAATCAATGAAAATCAAAGAGTTTTTATTCTGGTATTCTGAGACCTTTTTTTTAAATTATAACCTTCAGCAAAGCGTCCTATATTTGCTTTGCCATCAGATGAGCTATCTTCAATTTACGTTAAAATCACCTCAAACTCTTTAAACTGAGAAACATCACTGTCATGCTTTTATTTTTGTCACAGAGTTTTTTGCTTGTCATAATCATGCAGTGCTGACTTTTAAGCTAACTTAGATGAAACTACATGCAAATTCGAAGCAGGTGTTACATATCCTCAAAATGCTGCTTCAAAGGACAAGGTCGGAGTTTTAGATGATAATTAATTTACTGTCATTATTACATCTTTTATTTTTTGAGCATTTTTGAATGATATTTCCCTTATGTTGAGTGACCTTTGAATTTCCATTCTATTAAAGTTAGTGATATCATCATATGTTTTATTGATATCACCAAGTCATTATAACATCAATGCAACATTATGATCTCATAACAATGATTGGGTGTTCACAATCATGAATTGTTGATATTATCACTTTGTTATGGTGATATCACATAAATGAAATAAAACTTCAGAATGGTAGCCTATTCAT
>NW_018475882.1:0-1048 GCF_002113885.1 Mizuhopecten yessoensis | reverse complement strand
GGGATTGTGTGTAATGTTCCATTATGTGGGATTGTGTGTAATGTTACAGTATGTGGGATTGTGTGTAATGTATCATTGTGTGGGATTGTGTGTAGTGTTGAAATATGTAAGGTTGTTTGGATTGTTGCGTTTTGTAGGATAATGTGTAATGTTACATTATGTAAGATTGTGTAGAATATAAAATTATGTAAGATGGTTTGGAATGCTACAATGTAGGAGATTGTGTGGTTAAATTATGTAAGTGGAATGTTCAATTGTGTGTAAAATTTTAAAAACTTTTTTTTTTTTTTTTAAATTCAATTTATTTATAAATTTGTTTATTCATGGCAAAATTGCCCGACAAACCTTACTCGTCAATTGTTTTGAAATTGATTTCATTAACGAGGATGCACACAGCCATATATAATTTCTTTAATTAAAGATTCTATTTGAACTCTTTATCTACTAAGAAAGCACCCCAGTCAAGCTTAAGATCAAACGTTCTGTCGAACTTACCTGACAATGACTGACTTGAAATTGAGACTGTCAGTCTCAATTATTGTTTGCATGTGTTGACGAGTGGTGTCGACAAATTGAAATAAACTTAATTGTACAACGCATGAAACACCGTCATTATTTGGTGTCAAAAAATACCCGAATTTTGTTTGTTTGTTAATGTTTGTTTACGTTAAGCTAACATAAACTACAGTAGTTTTTACATTTGTCTTACCGTTGTCGTTCACTTGATGTTTCTCAATATGACCCAATTCGTACGACCACATTGTGAGAGTTAATTTTAGTGAAAATGGACATTGCAAGAATAAAAAAGACCCAATTATGCAACAAAGTAAAACACCATTTTAACGGACATAGAAAATATGCTGCTCAGCGTATTAAATATGTCCATTGTTTGATAATTATCGTTACACAAGTGACATGCTGTTTTGGTGTCCTCCACTATTTCATAAACAGGTACATGTCAACAAGTTTTAATTTCATCTTCAATAGAAACACCGGAATGTTTTTTTTATAAAGATAATGTTAATTAACGATAAAACTAGGACAGAAT
>NW_018475881.1:0-1048 GCF_002113885.1 Mizuhopecten yessoensis | reverse complement strand
GACCGAGGAAACACTGACAGAAATACTCAGCCCCACTGTCACATTCAGCATCATTGTGACCCCTGAAAACACTGGGGACAAATTATTTCTAGGAGGAGGGAGTATCACTGTATGTCACCTTGGTAAAATACTACCTGTTTCCTAGCTACTCGCGTCCACCTCGGCTAGAGAGAATTTTCTTTATCTCATTCAGTAGAGCGCGCACTAATAAAGTGGTTCTGGGTTCGATTCCAAGTGGAGACATTGCATTGAAAACTACTGATCTCTGGTACATCTATAGCACTAGTTTTTGAGATGGTGAAAGAAGTAATCAGTTTTCACATTACCTGGTATCAGTTTACTCTAATCACAAAGTCATCTTAGAAAAAAATGTAAAAAAATTGATTCAACCCTTTTACCCCTAGGTAACTTTAGTGGACTCTACAATGCATTTATTGGGATGAGTCCAATATGGTCTACGGTGGTGAAAGGGTTAAAATGAGTCAATATTTCCCTTGAAACAGTTACTAACAAAACTAGTCCAATTATATATTTTCCATGGTATAAAGATTTCCACAAACGATCAACAGGTCCCATCAGCTGCAATATAGGTCATTTTTCATCGTGAAGACATGAACTTGGAAAAAATCATGAAGAACAGACGAAGATACACTTTCTGTCATGTCGCAAGAATTAAATAAATTTCCAAAAATAAAACAGTAATAGATGAGAAGTAATAAACACATCCTTGTTATAATTTCCTCTATATAAGTTTGATATGTTGTACCTACAGGCCTATTCATCAGACCAAGGGTTCTAGAAATTCACAAATTTTATAAAGGTCAACACATATGGGCCTCAATAATTATGACCTTGAAATTGTTTCATTAAGTGTATCTGTTTTCTTAGCAAAGATACCCAAACATTTTATTTTCATTTGAACTTGATAATAGTATTGCCCCCTCCCTCCTTAAGTCAACGGGTATTGGGTGACCTGGGGTGTAGTAGAATTGACACAACATTCCTAACATGTATTGGACATGTCTATATCCACCCTTTATAGGTGTAT
>NW_018475880.1:0-1048 GCF_002113885.1 Mizuhopecten yessoensis | reverse complement strand
ACTGTCCACTTAGCATGTCGACCAAAAGGAATGGCTTACTGATAACTGTCCACTAAGCCGAACTATTAAAAGGAATGACTTTCTGATAACTGTCCACTAAGCAGGACAACAAGCAGGAGTGGCTTACTGATAACAGTACACTAAGGAATGGTTTTTTGATAACTGTCCACTAAGGAATGGCTTACTGATAACAGTCCACTTAGCAGGTCGACCAAAAGGAATGACTTTCTGATAACTGATCAGTAAGCGGGACAACAAGCAGGAATGACTTGCTGATAACTGTCTACTAAGTGGGACGACCAAAAGGAATGGCTTACTGATAACAGTACACTAAGGAATGGCTCACTGATAACTCACCACTAAGGAATGGCTTACTGATAACTGACCACTAAGGAATGGCTTACTGATAACTGTCCACTAAGGAATGGCTTACTGATAACAGTCTACTAAGGAATGGCTTACTGATAATTGTCCACTAAGCGGGAATATTAAAAGGAATGACTTTCTAATAACTGTCTACTAAGAGTGACGACCAAAAGGAATGACTTACTAATACCTGTCCACTAAGGAATGGCTTACTGATAACTATCCACTTAATGGGACGACCAAAAGGAATGGCTTACTGGTAACAGTACACCAAGGAATGGCTTACTGATAACTGTCCAGTAAATAGGACAACAATCAGAAATGGCTTACTGATATCTGTCTACTAAGGAATGGCTTACTGAGAACTGTCCACTAAGGAATGGCTTACTGANTAAGGAATGGCTTACTGATAACTGTCCACTAAGGAATGGCTTACTGATAACTGTCCACTAAGCGGGACAACAAGCAGGAATGGCTTAGTGATAACTGTCCACTTAGCAGGTCGACCAAAAGGAATGGCTTACTTATAACTGTCCGCTAAGGAATGGCTTACTGATAACTGTCCACTTAGCAGGTCGACTAAAACGAATGGCTTACTGATAACTCTCCATTAAGGAATGGCTTACTGGTAACTGTTCACTTAGCAGGTCGACCAAAAGGAATGGCTTACTGATAACTGTCC
>NW_018475879.1:0-1048 GCF_002113885.1 Mizuhopecten yessoensis | reverse complement strand
TTCTTTATCTGGGATGTTTCATAATATCAGAATTTCAATATGTGTAATGTTGAAGTTTATTTGTAAAATTTCATCATTGGACAAGTGTCTCATTTCATGATGTCAGATATCTATTGCAGTGACTTACAAATGTCAAAGTCAAATTCATCGTAACAAACTTGATATCACTAGTATAAGTATTCCATTTAAGTTAGCAACGGGCAATAATTAATGACCCATAGTCCTGTTTTTAATTTTAAGTAAGTCGTCATGTTAAATACGCTGATGTGATTTCCTGGTGAACACCAGCTGGTTGATAAAAGTAATGTAAAGTAAATGTAATTTTTGCTGCACATAATACAGTATCCCTCCATGTCTGTTATTGATAAATTAAAAACAAATTGAAACAGTTTGAGATTTAATCAATTAAAGATAATGATATCACAACATAAATACCAAATCAAAGTGGATGAAAATGATCATGGTCAGTGTTTAATGGGAGACACCGATGACCGACTTGTTCAAACCCATTTAGTTGTCAACAAGTTCTCTTACTTCCATTTACTCCCAGTAACAAGAGGCCCAGAGGGCCTGTATCGTTCACCTGAATATTAAAGCAGTCATAGCAAAATATTCTCATTAAATATTATATTGCACTACAAATATTTCCCTCGCAAACTTTGTTGGCTCCATCTGTTGAAACTACCAGCCAAATATTATAATTTTATGCCATTCGATTATTCAGAAGTTGTTTGATGTTTTTGACATATTTGATCCCCGTGACCTTTAAAGTAGGTCAAGATCATTTCCATTCTAAAACTTTGTTAGGCTCTATCCCAGGAAGCCACCAGCCAAATTTGAAGATTCTATACCTTTCAGTTCTTCAGAAGAAGTCGTTTGAAGTGTTTGACACATTTGACCCCTGTGACCTTGAAAGTAGGTCAAGGTCATTTTCGTTCTTAAACGTTGTTGGGCTGCTACCAACAAAGCTTTCAGTCAAATATCATGGCTCTATGCCTGTTCATTCTTCAGAAGAACTTGTTTAAAGGAAAAGTTGACGGACGACGCA
>NW_018475878.1:0-1048 GCF_002113885.1 Mizuhopecten yessoensis | reverse complement strand
TTGAAAGCAATCCTCCTCCTGATAGAGATACTGTTTGCCCTGTCGCCAAGCACTGCAAAGTGTGAGCGCAGTTTCTCTTCCATGAAGAGGATTAAGACTGGCTTCGGAAGCTCTCTGAATCAGGAAAGTTTGGTTGGCCTCATGCAAGTTGCCAATATGGAAACATCTGTCAACCACTTTGACCCAGTCCCAGCAATTTCCAACTGGTTGGGCAATGCCAAGTACTGACGTGTTGTCACTGAGCAGCCCACCGTCAGATCTGGTATAAAACCTCAGCTACCAGCTGCTGAACAACCAGATGGCCCTCAGGGTTTTGAACCACTGAAGGAACCAGCTCTCCCCCAGGCTCCCCCATGTTTGCTGGAAGCATATGAGTCAGATAATGATCATGACACCGACAGTTTGTCATCAGACTCTGACTAGACAGTTGTAGATTATGATGTATATGTACTAACAGTAATTAACAGAGTAACTGTATAAATTAATCAAAAATATTAGTATTGTAACAGTCAGGACTGAGGTGTTATAAATACAAATAAAACAAATGTAGACAAAACGAAATATATTGCATTGTCCTTTATTCAAATACAGCACAATGTAACTGAAAAGAGAAAGATAAAATGTAAGTCATGGCAAACTATATGCATCAATGTATTCATAAATGTTCCATAGTCAGTAATGAACACATTCATGGACATTGAACAACATCATCTTAACAGGTCAACAGATCAGTAAATATTTATTGAAATTTTTCATAATCTCGGGTGTACAGTAAAATTTCTGGAGTGCCGAGTGGATTTTTCATGACACTAGGCACAGTGCCTAGTGGTTTAAAAAGTTTAGCCTGAGCCCTGAAGGTGTGGTACATGTAAGATTATCATTGAATGTAAAGACTACGTTTTTGCAAATGGTTCCAAAATAGAAATTAGATCAGACATTAACTGTAATTCTAAGAATGATATTTACTCTTTAATATGTAAACAATGTGGTGAATTTTATATCAGACAGACCGGATGTGAATTGAGAATACGAATGAATGTACATAGAC
>NW_018475877.1:0-1048 GCF_002113885.1 Mizuhopecten yessoensis | reverse complement strand
GTACACCAAGGTCTGGCCCTGTGTATACAGGTACACCAAGGCCTGACCCTGTGTATACAAGTACAACGAGTCCTGGCCCTGTGTATACAAATACAACAATGTCTGGCCCCGTGTATACAGGTACACCAAGGCCTGGCCCTATGTATACAGGTACACCAAGGCCTGTCCCTGTGTATACAGGTACAACAAGGCCTGGCCCTGTGTATACAGGTACAACAAGGTCTGGCCCTGTGTATACAAGTACAACAAGGCCTGTCCCGTTTATACAAGTACAACAAGGCCTGGCCCTGTACATACAGGTACAACAAGGCCTGGTCCTGTGTATACAGGTACACCAAGGTCTGGCCCTGTGTATACAGGTACACCAAGGCCTGGCCCTGTGTATACAGGTACAACAAGGTCTGTCCCTGTGTATACAGGTACAACAAGGTCTGGCCCTGTGTATACAGGTACAACAAGGTCTGGCCCTGTGTATACAAGTACAACAAGGCCTGTCCCGTTTATACAAGTACAACAAGGCCTGGCCCTGTACATACAGGTACAACAAGGCCTGGTCCTGTGTATACAGGTACACCAAGGTCTGGCCCTGTGTATACAGGTACAACAAGGTCTGACCCTGTGCATACAGGTACACCAAAGTCGGGCCCTGTGTATACAGGTACAACAAAGTCTGGCCCTGTGTATACAGGTACAACAAGGTATGTCCCTGTGTATACAGGTACAACAAGGTCTGGCCCTGTGTATACTAGTACAACAAGGCCTGGCCCGTGTATACAGGTACAACAAAGCCTGACCCGTGTATACAGGTACACCAAGGCCTGGCCCCGTGTGTACAACAAGGCCTGGCCCCGTGTATACAGGTACAACAAGGCCTGGTCCTGTGTATACATGTACACCAAGGTCTGGCCCTGTGTATACAGGTACACCAAGGCCTGGCCCTGTGTATACAGGTACACCAAGGCCCAGCCATGTGTATACAGGTACACCAAGGTCCGGCCATGTGTATACAGGTACAACAAGGCCTGTCCCTGTGTATACAGGTACAACA
>NW_018475876.1:0-1048 GCF_002113885.1 Mizuhopecten yessoensis | reverse complement strand
GCATACTTTGGTATGGTGGTAGTGAAAGACTTTGGTATGGTGGTAATGACAGATTTTGGTATGGTTGTTAGTGACAGAATTCGGTATGGTGGTAGTGACCGATTTAGGTTTGATGGTAGTGACAGACTTTGGTATGGTTGGTAGTGACATACTTTGGTCTGGTGGTAGTGACAGAGTTTGGTATGGTTGTTAGTTACAGACTTTGGTATGGTTGTTAGTGACAGACTTTGGTATGGTGGTAGTGATATACTTTGGTATAATGGTAGTTATAGTCTTAGGTATGGTGGTAGTGCCGGACATTGGCATGATTGGTAGTGACAGACTTTGGTATGTTTGGTAGTGACAGACTAAGGTATAGTGGAAGCGAAAGACTATCGTATATTTAGTAGTGACATATTTGGTATAGTGGTAGGGACAAACTTTGGTATGGTTGGTAGTGACAGACTTAGGTTAGTGGTAGTTATAGACTTAGGTATGGTGGTAGTGACATACTTTGGTATGGTGGCAATGACAGACTTTGGGATGGTGGTAGTGAAAGACTTTGATATGGTGGTAGTGACAGACATTGGTATTATGGTAGTGACATACTTTGGTATGGTGGCAATGACAGACTTTGGTATTGTGGTAGTGACAGACTTAGGTTGGTGGTAGTTATAGACTTAGATATGGTGGTATTGACAGACTTTAGTATGGTGGTAGTGACATACTTTAGTATGGTGGCAATGACAGACTTTTGTATTGTGGTAGTGACAGACTTAGGTTAGCGGTAGTGACAGACTTATGTTTGGTGGTAGTGACAGACTTTTGTATGGTGGTAGTGACAGACATTGTTATAGTGGTAGTGAAAGACTTTGGTATGGTGGAAGTGACAAACTTTGGTATGGTTGGTAATGACAGACTTAGGTTAGTGGTAGGTATAGACTTAGGTATGGTGGTAGCGTCACACTAAGGTATGGTGGTAGTGACATTCTTTGGTATGGTGGCAGTGACAAACATTGTTATAATGTAATGAAAAACTTTGGTCTGTGGTAGTGACAGGCTTTAGTAT
>NW_018475875.1:0-1047 GCF_002113885.1 Mizuhopecten yessoensis | reverse complement strand
TAGCATTGACTGTATTGCTAACGAGGTGTGTCCAAGAAAATGTGGCAAATGCAGTAAGTTTTTGTTTGTTTATGTATTAAAACACGTTTTTATGAATCAAAATTGGGGAAAATGAGCTTCATAAAAAAAGATACTATCATCTTGCATATTGTTCACGATATTATTGATTTGTTGATGAAACAAAAGTCTGTATAAATACCTGAAATATTCCTCATCGACTTAATTGACTTTTGTACTATAGTGGGCTGCTACCAATGCAATCACGTGACCAATCCAGAAACTTGTACACAAAAAACAATCTGTGGTAGAGGAGAGGTAATACTTTTTGTTTCAATCAACTTGATATCTAATTCTGATTTGAAGGTGACGTTATATATCATGTCAATGCACAATGAAGATAATAAAGAAAACGTTTGAGGCCATTTTGGAGAACGTTTTACCTGTACTTGTCAGCGATGTCCTTGATACACTTAATTTATTTGTCTTTTTTGGATACATCGGCGCTTAAAGACTGTAGGCTAGTTAAAAGAAGATGTTCACTTAAACGACGTGTCGGTCACGTCTTTGATTCATTTATGTCTATGTTAGATACGCGAATGTTATTATTATCCTTAAATATTTATTAGATTTGTTGTGTCACTTTCAGCAATGCTTTTCGGTGGAGACGATATCAACAAATTTTGAACAGGGATTTAAACTTGGATGCATGGACGAGAGGGTAAGATAACATTCTGATATTTGCATAATGATAATTATATTAGTTAATGAACTGTTTTGAAGCTTTCTATTGTATTCAAAGTCTGTGAAAGCAGTTTTCTATTTCCATGATACATACTATATAAAGTGTTTTGTATATTAACAGATGAACTGCAAACATATGTATAAACTCAAATTCTCCACTTATTACATAATATCGATGTATTTGTTTTTAAGCTTTGCTCAACGTTTGGCCATGCCGCCCCAGGAATTTTCGGAAAACGTCAGGGATTTGAGTTGTCCCTCCACGGAGGATGTTGTACAGGAGAGTTCTGTAACCACCACGCCCTA
>NW_018475874.1:0-1047 GCF_002113885.1 Mizuhopecten yessoensis | reverse complement strand
CAAAGACAATGCTGATTCAAGCTACGAGAACTATTTGAGTTATTTTCAGCTGCTGTATCGATCGCTAGTGAGCCTGACGTTGGTACCATATACAGACATTCCTGCTGGTCTCGTATGTTTCTTGGAAACACACACGGAAAAATGAAACATATGGAATGTTTCTAGCCAAGATAAATGTGAGTATGACAGGTTAGATTATAAACTGTATTAATCTCCGGCACAAACAAAGGGAGATAACTCATAAAAGACTGATACATATTTCTACTATTCATACTATCGATGTGTCTGGTCACGCTGTCATGTGAACACTTGTGTATGTTTTACATAGTCCAGTACTCTACAACCCCGACTTTATAGTTTAAGAAGCCAGCTAGCTATATAATCAGTCCATGTATCGCCATATATAGTATTATACATTCTGTAGTTCACGGTCGGCTTCAACAACGAACGTAACATCTGTGTGTCCGCGTATCTATTCAAATCACAACAAATATTCATATATATTTATATTCGAGCAAACATTAAAATCACTAAAACAAAACACTTTCAGTTTAAAAAAGTTGCATTAACGATTAAGTACATTAATGGTATGTGACTGGCGGTACATGCGCGTATTAGTACTTAAACAACGTCGCAGTTAAGGATACTGGCAGCGATGATTCGTAACCAGATTTTATTTTTGTACAGAAGACAGAAATGACCATGTCTGTGTATAATCTGTAAAACAAAGAGAGTATATCAATGTAGGTATATTTACATCCTCCCAGCTTCCCTACTTATTTGTCCTATTTGTTAATGGGTTTAGTCTTTCCCTTTGGTTCTTTGGTTGTCGTTATTAAATATTGTTATCGACATATTTGGCCTACTTTCACTATTCTATCACACATGTTATGGTACTTGCCGAGTCGTACCAGGTGTCACCCTGGTAAAATGCTATCTGCTTCCTACCGATTCGGGTAGGGATAATTTCTCTTTAGCTCATTCGGTAGAGACTAGTGACCCAGAGGTCCCGGGTTCGACTTCTATCGGAGGCATTGGGGAAACAAT
>NW_018475873.1:0-1047 GCF_002113885.1 Mizuhopecten yessoensis | reverse complement strand
GTTTAATTTCCCTCCCCTGCCACCTTGCATAGACACTTTACTAGCTAAACTTTCGAGATTATTTCAGCACTGGACGTAACAATGAATACCTACTCACAAGAGAAGATAACTCTGCAATACGCAAAGACGAAATAAGGGATAGGAATCAGTTTGTTTTTTGGGTTTTATAAATCCTCGCAACCACTTTTAAGTCATATGTATAAGAAAGGTCTGCCAAATATCTGATTCTTCGACAACTTTACTACAAATATATAGCAGGAATTGAGCTAAATCTGTATCAACTGCACTACACTTCATATTATTTGTTGATATTTTTCTACTACAAAACATGGAGTTTCCTCACAAGATGTTGATAACCGAAAAAAGTCTGAAACCTTAATCATATCTTTTAGAATACTGTGTTTAAAATTTTTGTTATACATGTTTCTCTTCAATCCACTAAACATCAACAAACAACATTTAAACCCTTCATTCCCTAAATCTGTTATTAAAAGGATTGTAAAAAAAAATGTGTTCGCTTAAATTTTAAAATATTTCTGTTCAACGTTCATATTTACAGTGGTGTTAAAATCCACTAATACGTAAGTTGACATAAAATTGTACTGCAGTATTTTTTGGTCTGATTTTTGACAGCTAAATAAGTCTCATCAAGGGTCATTCCCCTGTCAGAAGTTGCAGTAGGCAAAGTTATTTGACTTTGGTATAGAATCATCCTAAAAGTAGAAGAAAGGAAGGGCTGGATTTTCACGAACTCGAAGAGTTGTGCCCCTTCGTTTGCTTTCCTATACATCTTATTCTGCCAGTTTATCATTCATATTTTTATTTTTCCATTTGTTATGCACTTCATATACATCTGATGAGAATGGAAGATATTTAAAAATGCACAAAATTCGCCAAGAAAGCTGAAAATTACAAAAGGCCAAAAGGTGAAACTTTACACCATGCACGCCAGGTTTGAACATTTTACTGAAATGTTTTTTTTTACTTTCTATGTGGGGAGACTTTTTAATGCATCTCGACTGATATATCAATCAATTAATTTTCATT
>NW_018475872.1:0-1047 GCF_002113885.1 Mizuhopecten yessoensis | reverse complement strand
TACAATACATAACAACTATACCAGTGTCTCTACAATACATAACAAGTATACCCGTGTCTCTGCAATACATAATAACTCTACCCTTGTCTCTACAATACATAACAACTATACCCGTGTCTCTACAATACGTAACTATACCCGTGTCTCTACAATATATAACAACTATACCCGTTTCCAAACAATACATAATAGCTATACCCTTGTCTCTACAACACATTACAGTTATACCCGTGTCTCTACAATAACAGCTATACCCGTGTCTCTACAATAACAGTTATACCCGTGTCTCTACAATACCAGCTATACCCGTGTCTCTACAATACATACCAACTATACCCGTGTCTTTACAATACATAGGAACTATACCCGTGTCTCTACAATACACAACAACTATACCCGTGTCTCTACACTACATCGCAACTATCCCGGTGTCTCTACAATACATAACAACTACCCCCGTGTCTCTACAATACATAACAACTATACCTATGTCTCTACAATACATAACAACTATACCCCCGTCTCTACAATACACAACAACTATACCCTTGTCTCTACAATACATAAGAAATATACCCGTGTCTCTACAATACATACTAACTATACCCGTGTCTTTACAATACATAAGAACTATACCCGTGTCTCTACAATACATAACAACTATACCCCTGTCTCTACAATACATAACAACTATACCCGTGTCTCTACAATACACAACAACTATCCCCGTGTCTCTACAATACATAATAACTCTCCCCGTGTCTCTACAATACATAAAAACTTTCCCCGTGTCTCTACAATTCATAACAACTATCCCCGTGTCTTTACAATACATAACTATACTCGTGTCTTTACAATACATAAAAACTATCCCCGTGTCTCTACAATACATAACAACTATCCCCCTGTCTCTACAATACACAACAACTATCCCCGTGTCTCTACAATACATAATAACTCTACCCGTGTCTCTACAATACATAAAAACTTTACCCGTGTCTCTACAATTCATAACAACTATACCCGTGTCTTTACAATACATAACTA
>NW_018475871.1:0-1047 GCF_002113885.1 Mizuhopecten yessoensis | reverse complement strand
CTGTAGACTCAGGTGACCGTTAAGGCCCATGGGCCTCTTGTTGGTATTACTTTCTTAATTATTGATAGTTCTGACAGCCAATTTATCTTATTTTTGAGATTTTCATAAATCAGTCTGTCATTCATTTTTACACTGTTATGCAGTAAGTCCTTGAGGGTTATAATACCGGACTCTATCCATGTTTTAAATAATAGTGTTTTTCCTTTCATCTTTATGTATTTATTTCCCCATATGATCTGTGCTAGCATGTTATTATAATGTTTTGGTTCTTTGTTTGGTTCTCTGAGTTTGATCCATGTTCATATGATTTCATAGTAGAAAGGAGATAATTCTTCACTCTTTGGAAGATTTTTTAAGTTATCTAAGTTCATTTTACAGATGAGCATATTGGGGCCAAACATGTCTAGCTGTAATTGTGGGATAACTTTCCATAGGGCCTCCTCCTCTGATACAAGTTTTTTTACCCAATTACCTTAATGTATCAATGTGGGATCTTATATCGATTGAATTTAGACCTCCATCTTTGTATGCTCTGATCATTGTTCTCCTTTTTACTTTTTCTCTCTTTCCATCCCATATGTAGTTGTAAATTATCTTTTCAAAATCTTGAATTGTGTTTGTGGGGATATATAACACTGAAATAAGGTATGTTAACTGTGGTACAAGTAATGATATAATCCTCCCAATTATAGTAAGTTTTCTTATTTTCCAGTTGTTCACAAGTTTTTGTACTTTATCCAACTTTTCTTTCCAACTGATGTCTAACATTTGTTGCTTTTTTAAACCAAAATGCACACCAAGGGCTTTGATCGATTTCTCAGCCCATGAGATTCCTTCAAAATTGTCCTCAATCTGTGTTTGTTTGCCTAATCTGAGCCCTTTTGATTTTTCTCTATTTAATATTAACCCAGAAAAGGTGCCAAATGTTTCTATTATATTTAAAGACTTAGTGATATCATTTTTTGACTTAAGGAAAAGCGTTGTGTCCTCTGCCAGTTCTGTAATTTTGTAAGGTCTTCTTTGATTATTGTGTACAGCTATCCCATG
>NW_018475870.1:0-1047 GCF_002113885.1 Mizuhopecten yessoensis | reverse complement strand
CACCTCCGCAGCGGCTGCTGGCGTTGAGGATCATGTCATTCAAACATTAGGTAGATGTACCTCCAACTGCTATATACGTTATATTCGTACGGATTCTACCGTTATTTCAAATGTACTAAAATACGACCTTGTCCAACTGAAATCATTTCATGTTTACTTTGTGCTTTTCAATTTTAGTTATTATTACTTAGTTTATATTAAGTTTTTGGGGCTCTCACTCACTAGTAATTTCCAATTCCTCGTTTTGTTCCATTTGGGTTTTAATTCCTGGGGAATTTTCCCCCCAATACTTTTCTGTAATATTATGGGAGCCTAAAGTTGGTTCCTAGTTCCTAGTTCCTAGTTCCGTTTAAGATAAACGGAACTGGGAACCAGACCCTAGTGCCGTTTAACATCAACGGAACTGGAACCAGACCCTAGTTCCGTTTAACATCAACGGAACTGGGAACCAGACACTAGTTCCGTTTAACATCAACGGAACTGGGAACCAGACCCTAGTTCCGTTTAACATAAACGGAACTGGGAATCAGACACTAGTTCCGTTTCAAATTGAAATAACATTATCAATCGAAATTCGACCAAAATACCAGGTCTGCTTCAGAAAAACATCATATCCACCCTCATATAATCGACTGGGAACTCAAATCTGAATCAAGGACAGGAATCGAACCCACAACCTTTCAAACGAAAATTAAGACCAACATAGCCTCTATAAAGTAATTTGTATTATACGGAACAACTGAGTGTCAGACTCCAGTTACGTTTTTCCTTAAACGGAACTGGGATCCAAACCCCAGTTCCGTTTAACATAAACAGAACTGGGAACCAGACCGGGGTCCGTATAGTAAACGTATATGGGTTGTTTGAGCAATTCTTTTCCTGTCTACTTCGCAAAACAGAAGGTCAAAGGCCCGTTGTTATATCTGAATCAAGGACAGGAATCGAACCCACAAACTTTCACACGAAAATTAAGACCACCATAGCCTCTATAAAGTAATTGCTTTATTCGGAACTGAGTGTCAGACTCCAGTTACGTTTTTCCTTAAA
>NW_018475869.1:0-1046 GCF_002113885.1 Mizuhopecten yessoensis | reverse complement strand
CTATTATAGAAAACAGGTTTAATCGAAAAGATGATAATGTGTGTGGGGAAACATGCTTAACATGAACATACTCTTCAGCAATTCTTTGGATATAACAAAATTTTGTTTTTATCCGCTCGACAACTCATTTCGTATGTTCCTTTGAGTCAGCTTAAAGCATGTTTCATTGTCGAAAACTTATTTCGTATGCCCCTGGGATTTGTTTTAGACTTTTCCTGAAGGGAACTTATCTCTTATCACTTAAGTCTCTTAATCTCTTAAGTCTGTTTGAGTTTGTTATATCTATATTTTACTTAAGAAATATTGTTTCTTATGTCCCCATGCCTCCTTATCGGTAGACGAATTGTCCTGTCTATTGAAACATCGAATATGTATTATTTTACCCCTTTTGCATTTAAAAGAATCAATATTTTTGTATTTTCCAAATCGAATATTCGTATTGAAGGCAAAATGATATCGCAAATACCATTATCGCATTCAAATAGGCTACTGAATCTAGTTTATATGTTTATTCATATTTTCTGAAACCTACTACCAATGCCTGTAAAAATGACGGCGTACAACCCGAAAATTTTCGACCGAAACTACTGATGTTCTCTTTTATTTATTACCTATCTAGCTAATTTTCTATCTCAAAATTGTCTGACTCTGATTTTCAATTAAAATTATTTCTGCAAATACGTTGTTGCGTCATCTATACTCAATTGTCCTTGTATGCTTTTTCTTAGCCGTGACAGCGGCTGTCTCGACGCAGGGTTTGACTGCAGAAGGGAAACAACAGATCTTGGACTACCACAATGAAGTCCGAGCTAACGTCCAACCCCCTGCATCCAACATGCTGAAATTGGTGAGTTTATGCTCTTCCTTTATATTCGTTTATTCGTATTTCATCTTCCTTAGGCTTTAACATCAAGTATAAAATATCTGTATGGGCGATTATTTAGTTATATATGTGATAGAACCACTTTGATATTAGGAACAGATATATGTATATGTATATACCTCGTTTTGCTTTAAGAAACAAATATATGCAAACTATGTAAATC
>NW_018475868.1:0-1046 GCF_002113885.1 Mizuhopecten yessoensis | reverse complement strand
GAGTCAGATGTCTCCGTGTTCGCAACCATGGGTGGCAGCCCGGGCCCAACGCTGTCGTCTGCGGCTCCGCGATTTATGGCGGCCATTTAGATTTTTAAATGGTGAATGAAGAATTTAAGTGACACATGTGACAGGTCTGTCTTTGTACTCTAATTGGTCAGAGATGATGATGCGAGTTGGGCTCATTAATCGAACTGAGTGCCACATCCGATCATTCTACCCCCTTTATTGTATATGGCACGATTTTATTGCCCCAAATGGTGTAAGATTTTAGCGAATGTATAACCCGACAACTTCTTCCCGAGAAGTTGCTTACGCAGTGGGTATAGAGAGTACGGTCTGACATCTAACTTGCCACTCACGGGTCCGTACGTCAATGTAAAGTACAAAACGTTCACGGGGCAGAAGTCACTTGAAGACCTTTCCGTAATGGCTGCTTTACGTGCATTTGATAGTGTATTAAGGCAGGGGAGCTTCCGTTAAAATCACTCAGTTTTTGCATCCTTGTGCCTTCGGTGTCCTATGCATAAGTACAAAATATAAGCCACCATAATAAGTGTTATTTTTCACATCTACAGTTCAGATACATTAAAAAAAACAGCAACCTTTAAATAACACACATATCTTTAATTAACTAGGGAAACAAAGACAGCTGCTTGTTAAATTAAGTAATATTGGAATGATGTCTTAGCTATAATGTTTATCCTTCTGAAGCTTAAGGTAAGATAAAAAGAAAAAGAAAGTTATACTAGGACATAACTTGCTTTCCAGGATGTGGTCTTTCTGCTAGCTAGTATAAAAACGAAAACGTCAACATGAGAAAAATGTTTTGTTGAGCATAATATTGAAACAGGTAGGAGAATATTTAAGAAACTACCGATATTCAAATCGAGATAGCCTTTGGTAGATATGTATGTAAACAAGGCCTAATAAAGTAAGCAAAATACTTGCCTGATTTTGTGACCAATTTCACTCATGTATACAGATGTCGCTTTGACGTCTATCAATTCGAATTTCGAGAAAATCATTTGCGTTTCATTCATACT
>NW_018475867.1:0-1046 GCF_002113885.1 Mizuhopecten yessoensis | reverse complement strand
GTTTAAGAATCCCTGCAGCGCTTGTTATTGGCATTACTTTCGTTAAACAGTGTGATCAGTTCCTGTCTTTGTTTTAGTGTCTCTACAGCGCTTGATATTGACATTACTTTCGTTATACTGTGTCATCAGTTCCTGTCTTTGTTTTAGTGTCCCTGCAGCGCTTGTTATTGACATTAATTTCGATATACTGTGTCATCAGTTCCTGTCTTTGTTTAAGTATCCCTGCAGCGCTTGTTATTGACATTACTTTCATTATATTGTGTCATCAGTTCCTGTCCTTGTTTTAGTGTCCCTGCAGCGCTTGTTATTGACATTACTTTCGTTATACAGNTTGTTTTAGTGTCCCTGCAGCGCTTGTTATTGACATTACTTTCGTTATACAGTGTCATCAGTTCCTGTCTTTGTTTAAGTGTCCATGCAGCGCTTGTTATTGACATTACTTTCGAATTATACAGTGTCATCAGTTCTGTCTTTGTTTTAGTGTCCCTGCAGCGCTTGTTATTGACATTACTTTCGTTATACAGTGTCATCAGCTCCTGTCTTTGTTTAAGTATCTTTGCAGCGCTTGTTATTGACATTACTTTCGAATTATACAGTTTCATCAGTTCTGTCTTTGTTTTAGTGTCCCTGCAGCCCTTGTTATTGATATTCCTTTCGTTATACAGTGTCATCAGTTTCTGTCTTTGTTTTAGTGTCCCTGTAGCGCTTGTTATTGACATTACTTTCGATATACAGTGTCATCAGTTCCTGTCTTTGTTTAAGTGTCCCTGCAGCCCTTGTTATTGATATTACTTTCGTTATACAGTGTCATCAGTTCCTGTCTTTGTTTTAGTGTCCCTGCAGCCCTTGTTATTGATATTACTTTCGTTATACAGTGTCATCAGTTCCTGTCTTTGTTTTAGTGTCCCTGCAGCGCTTGTTATTGACATTACTTTCGTTATACTGTGTCATCAGTTCCTGTCTTTGTTTTAGAGTTCCTGCAGCGCTTGTTATTGACATTGCTTTCGTTATACTGTGTCATAAGTTCCTGTCTTTGTTTTAGTGTC
>NW_018475866.1:0-1046 GCF_002113885.1 Mizuhopecten yessoensis | reverse complement strand
TCTATGTGGATACTTACAAAGCACTGGTAGTATTATGTTCTTATCTATGTGGACAAATCCATAGCATAGGTAGTGTAATGTTCTTATCTATGTGGATACCTACATAGCACTGGTAGTGTAATGTTCTTATCTATGTGGATTACATAGCATAGGTAGTGTTATGTTCTTATCTATGTGGATACCTACATAGCACTGGTAGTGTTATGTTCTTATCTATGTGGATACTTACATAGCACTGGAAGTGTAATGTTCTTATCTATGTGGATTACATAGCATAGGTAGTGTTATGTTCTTATCTATGTGGATACTTACATAGCACTGGTAGTGTTATGTTCTTATCTATGTGGATACTTACATAGCACTGGAAGTGTAATGTTCTTATCTATGTGGATTACATAGCACAGGTAGTGTTATGTTCTTATTTATGTGGACAATTACATAGCACATGAAGTGTAGTAATGTTCTTATTTATGTGGATAATTACATAGCACAGGTAGTGTTATGTTCTTATCTATGTGGACAATTACATAGCACATGTAGTATAGTAATGTTCTTATCTATGTGGATACTTACATAGCACTGGTAGTGTTATGTTCTTATCCTTGTGGACAATTACATAGCACAGGTACTGTTATGTTCTTATATATGTGGACAATTACATAGCACATGTAGTGTAGTAATGTTCTTATCTATGTAGATACTTACATAGCACTGGTAGTGTAATGTTCTTATCTATTTGGATAATTACATAGCACAGGTAGTGTAATGTTCTTATATATGTGGACAATTACATAGCACATGTAGTGTAGTAATGTTCTTATTTATGCGGATAATTACATAGCACAGGTAGTGTAATGTTCTTATCTCTGTGGATAATTTCTTAGCACAGGTAGTGTAATGTTCTTATATATGTGGATAATTACATAGCACAGGTAGTGTAATGTTCTTATATATGTGGACAATTACATAGCACTGGTAGTGTAATGTTCTTATCTATGTGGATTACATAGCACATGTAGTGTAATGTTCTTATCTATGTGGATAAT
>NW_018475865.1:0-1046 GCF_002113885.1 Mizuhopecten yessoensis | reverse complement strand
ATACAAAGCAAGGGAGTCAAGTTCTGGAGAAATAAAAAAGATATACAAAGTAGGATTTGTCTTTTATATGTAAAACGTAATTTAAATGGATGAATGAATGGAAGCCCTACAATCTGTGATGGGACAACGCTTGTAAAAGAAAAATGAAACAATGGCGTAAACCAATGCGCTTATCATTAAAAAATATCTGAAGAACATAAGATAAGGATCCAAACAAGGCAGTGACCATTGTCCAAAGTGAACCGTTAGGTCCCATATCTGACATTGACTACATAAGAAAATTGAATCTAGGGCTCAAACTCTAACATTGAAAATTTTGAATAACTCAACCAATAGTTTTCGATCCCTAGCAGTGAAATGCGTTGATTATATTTTAAAAAAAAGAGTAAAGTAAACAAAAATCCTGAAAGGACTAATTTAACAAGTCATTTTATATAAACGGTTGCGATGATTTTAAAAAGTTTTTGAATTTGAAGTCAATATGCACTACTGCAAATATCGAAATAGCAATTTAAAGCATAAATTACACCATCTTTAAGTAAATGCTGCAATTGTAAAGCTATAGCAATCGGACAACTTAAATAGAAATGCATACGAAATCCAATGCTATTATTATAACATAGTATAATAAGTGTGTATAGATATACTGAACAACACCAGGCACCTTTTGTAGAAATATGTTTAAACTATCACTGCAGCTATTGGTAGTATCTTTTGCGAGATTGATAATAAAAATGATAAAAAATAAACTATAGAGAAAGATGTATGTATTCTACTTAATTTGTACATGTAGAAAACATCAACAGGTCTAAATTATAAGATCAATTCTTATTTCCCCCTATAGGGCCCTGCTTCTCACATTGTCAAGCAGAACGGAATGTTGTATCTACGTCCGAGTGAAATACGTTTTAGCCAGGATTCTATCATTAATGACGTTATCATATACCGGGTAACTGATATCTGCATTTCCCTGAAGCTTTACATAGATATCTGTAATACGAGTGAGTCATACTTACATTGTCCTATAGGAAGAAATGACGAATCTA
>NW_018475864.1:0-1045 GCF_002113885.1 Mizuhopecten yessoensis | reverse complement strand
ACGAGCAAGATGATTTACGAATAGGTCACTTATTTAAATTTGTAATACAGGGGTGGTTTATGGAGAAGTACAAATGGTTTGTTGAAAAAATATTACATGCACTTGCACGCATTATTGTGCAATATGGCATATGGTCTGGTTCCCCTTTATCTTAATTGTCCAATCTCTGGTCCCAGGTTCGTTGATATAAAGCAGATCGACCCACTTTTGTATTCCACGTGACCATATTAACCACCTGTTTCTAAATTCATATCAGGATATTTCGTTCCGAAAACCATCTACTATTTTGCAATCTAATTATTATGTTATCTAAAGACAGGTCTCCATCAAACCGTGGTATATTGACTTGCTGAAGTAATATCGACTTGAACTGCGTCCGCGGTCGATATCACTCTGTCAGTTTTATATAAGAACGCATAAATATCAACAAAAGTTGATAGCTGATATTTGATCGATATAATTTCTATATTTTATATACCATGATATACTGTTGTAACATCACTGACGTGGTAAAATATACGATAATTTAATACAGATGAGATGTCCTGTTCTTTTTCCATTTACACTATATTTAAGGAAGGATTATTTCCCTTCTGGTGCAAATGTTCGTTTCTGATGCACATTTCGGGCTGTAGCGATTGAAAGTGGTATTTTAAAGGACGTCAAAAGCACTTGTACATTATTAATGTAGATAAGATAGTGTTTGCGTCAAGTACACATTGTAGGTGTCTGAGTGTAAGATCTGTAAGAGATTGGAAGGAATCATTTTATCAGTTAAATTGTACAGAAAATAGTATGCACACAAGCATTCTAACTGTAATGTACCGTAATTCTTTTAATAAAATGTAGCATATGACATAAATAAAAATATAAAAATGTTTAGCTTTGAAACTTACCCATGTTTTATTACTTGTTTATTTTGGTAAAAACTAATATACATTCTGAGTGTAAAAATCGATCCCATACATTTTGATACTAGCAGGCATGAAACGTCGTTATCATACAGTTTTGGGATCGCACAACGTTACACGATGTGCGGTGTGCG
>NW_018475863.1:0-1045 GCF_002113885.1 Mizuhopecten yessoensis | reverse complement strand
CCGCTTTGAGACAACCTAAGAACTAGGTTGTGATAAAGCGGTATACAATTACCTCGAATTATTATTATTATTATAACTGTCAAGACTAATTCTGGATAAATCTTCCCCTTGACAACAAGCGGTAGTAAGGAACCACGGGCAAAGACTGTTTTTGGTACAACCTCTCCCAACCAGGAGTTGTTTGTGCTATTCAGGAATCCAAGGAAAACTATGCTTTGTACAATATCTTTGCTTTACAAATCTCTCAGGAGATGTAATTCAGAACGTCTAAAAAGACTGATCTTTGCAACAATCTCCTCCGGGGTTCCGTAAGCTATATCATCACGGGAACCCTGAAAAAAGTGAAGGTGACTGGATTAAAGGGTTTCCATTGTTTTACGAAATATACACAATCATCAATAGCACCAAACCACAAGATGTAAAAATCTTCATAGCGTTTCACTGCTCTCTGGTCATTCATTACGGCAATTACGGCAATGTACGTTCAATTATATACCTGGCGATGATGGATAGCGGTCTACCAAACTACACTACCGATTGATGTTATAATATATAACTATATGGTTTTAGGATCAACACACGATCTGAATTTGTCTGGGGATGAGCTAGCCTGCTTCAAATACAAACAACTAGTTTACTAACAGTTCCTCTGATATCAACAGGAAAATATGTAAATCTAAACCGGCCGTAAAACGCCCGTATTTTCCCAATATCATACGGTATATCTTAACATTGATATAATTGTGTGTGTGATGTGCATCTTTTCATATAGTTGCAAGTATAGGTATTGCTGAAGTAACAGCTGAATGTTACTATGGTAACGTATTAAAATATTCTAAATATTACAACGGTACGTTACTTTACTTAATAATGGTTACCTATCTAAATATAAATAGTTCCATTTCCTAATATTACATTTGTTTCATATCTGAATATAACTATGGTTACCATTTAAAAAAAAATGTAAGACATGTGTTTTACCTGGAGCAGTACATATGTCTACCTGTAGCAGTACACGTACTTACAAGTATCAGTACATGTGTCT
>NW_018475862.1:0-1045 GCF_002113885.1 Mizuhopecten yessoensis | reverse complement strand
TGATGTTTCTACCTATTGTCCTAAAGATGTATGCGTTCAGGGAACTTGCAAATACAAATGTAGACCTGAAAAGACTTTGCCAAGAAATAGACTAGCCAAAAAACAACAATTTAATAACTATAGGACGTCCATATTAAATAACGAATTCACAATGTGGTAAAATTTTAAGACCTTACCAATCACTTGTCGGAAAAACTATGAAAACATAATAATAGGATATATCACTTATTGAATAAGTGATATCACTAAATGGGAATAAATAGTAAAACGGCGCCCTAAACTATTCTGTCTTTTTCAAATTTTGTAACGAACCTATGTGCATCTGAATTCGGAATACAGAAATTCAGCAATAACGGAATAACAGTTTTTATCGATTGAACTTTTTCAATCGATAAAAACTGTTATTCCCATATTGCTGAATAAAACATCACCAACACAATTTTGAATGCCTATAGCTACTACATATGTCTTTCAATGGTCCCTGGTCTTCCTTCGTTGTCTGTGTTTTTAACTTTACTCAACGATGACAGGGTCTCGCTGAACAAAAAAACCAGGATCAATATACGTTATGCCTGTCATAATTATTTTCCTTGCATCATAACATAGGTTGTAACTCCTAAGTTCCGAAATTAAAGCATGCATATCAGCGTTGCCGCCATTAGACAGGCCCTAATAACCTAGTCATTGGCAAACCGGAAACCGGCATCATAAATCCGGATTTAATTTCCAAAATATTTTTCACTCAAACAAAACGCGAAAATAACAACATCGATTTCAATTGAATACACTGAACACTTCAGCAATACGAAAAACAAAGTTTGAGAGATTAATAGAATCGTACCTGGGTATGTTCCGTGAACAGGGATTTCAGTACCAGGACCCTGACAGTACTGAGATAATACTAATAGGGAAAAGCCTCGTGCTACAACGTAGTGTAATCGACCGTTGGTATTCGACGATGCAATTTACAAACTTTGAAAGTTTTACTCTCGGGGTTGAGATAACCTTGTTTACGAAACGCTCGAGATTGTCCTTCGGGTAAGAT
>NW_018475861.1:0-1045 GCF_002113885.1 Mizuhopecten yessoensis | reverse complement strand
AAAAAAGACAAATCATATGAGGAAATGTAAATATAACGATTGAACGACTGTCAGATTGCAGTTAAAGCCAATATGAATGCAATCTGGGTGACAGATAAATAATCATCTATACATAGCATTCATACAATCTGACAGACGCTCAATCCCTAAGTAATCCCTACCTAAAATGTCTCCGGTCAAATACACAGCTTCTGATTAATTCAACTGGGTAATTGAAGTCATATTTTACATTGAATAAAACCTACAGATATTAAACTTTAGAAAATCGTATAGTTTTAGTAGATTTTAATTTATGATGGCTGATTGATATGGGGTCAAAAGTCAGGGCCACGGGGAGTTCCCGTCCCACTTTACCGGTTTGACTTGTAAACTTCCGGTTGTCAAAGCAGACGCCTGTAGCGCTCTTACATGCCATTAAACTCACGAAAAACGCCTTTTGAATCCTTTGTCAGATATGTTTTTATGAATCTAGACAAAACTTAGTAATAACATGTAGTAAATGATTTAGTTGTGAGAGTCCTCAAACAAATTTAGAAAAGCGGATAAACTGGCAAAACAATTCCAACAGCAGTAATCAAAACTGTACATGGGAATTTTTAGAAATAGAATAAAGACTTAAAACGAAATGAAAGAATATGTCAATGACAAAGGGGAAAACGAAGTATAAATACACAAAGGTGCTAAAAACAAAACAAAAATACATCAACAGGATTAAACATTCTAGCATACACAATACTGAAAAAATGTCCGAATAAAAATAATCACAATATTTCGGATCTAATGAATACGATTTGGTAATCAGGGATATACCCGAAAACTTGCAATAAAGCCGTAGTCATTCCAATACTAAAACCCGGAAAAGATAAAGAAAATCCGGCATCGTAGACCAATTTCCATAGCAGCTCATGATCATCTATGTAAAACCCTCGAAAACATGATAAATAATAGACTCAAATATCATGTAATCAAAATAACCTAATTAATGAAAATCAAAGCGGTTTCAGAAATCATAGATCCGCTCAAGATTCTTTAATTAGAATAACAA
>NW_018475860.1:0-1045 GCF_002113885.1 Mizuhopecten yessoensis | reverse complement strand
CTGTGACATTGAGACTTAAGGGTGTATGCTACTCTACTGTGACATGAAGGCTTAAGGTTGGGTGTTTGTTTCCTTTGTTTGACATGGAGACTTGAGGGTGTATACTACCTTACTGTGGCATGAAGACTTAGATGTGTAAGCTAACTAATTCACATGGAGACTTGGGGTGTATGCTTCTTTACTGTGACACGAGACTTAAGGGTGTATGCTACCTAAGTGTGACATGGAGACTTCAGATGTATGCTACCGTACTGTGTCATGGAGACTTAAGGGTTTATGTTATCTTATTGTCATGTAGACTTATAGGTGTATGCTATCTTTGTCATTGAGACAAAATGATGTACTAATCCTTACTGTGACATGAAGACTTAAATATGTAAGCTAACTACTTCATATGGAGACTGGGGGATGTATGCTGATTAACTGTGACAAGAGACTTAAGGGTGTATGCTACCTTACAGTGAGTGACATGGAGACTTAAGAGTGTACACTATCTTACTCTGACATGGTGACTTAAGGATATATGCTACCTTATTGTGACATGAAGACTTACGTGTGAACGCTACCTGACTGTGAGATCGAGACTCAAGGGTGTACGTTACCTTACTGTGGCATGGATACTTAGATGTATAAGCTAACTAATTCACATGGAGACTTGGGGTGTATGCTTCTCTACTGTGAGACGAGACTTAAGGTACTGTGACACGAGACTTAAGGGTGAACGCTACCTTACTGTGACATGAAGACTTAAATATGTAAGCTAACTACTTCACATGGAGACTTGGGGATGTATGCTGATTTACTGTGACAAGAGACTTGAGGGTGAACGCTACCTTACATGAAGACTTCAGATGTTTGCTACCATAGAGTAACGTGCATTTCCTTTTCAAAAGAGTCAATCTCTGTCTACTGACGTCACACCTGTATGGTAAATTTATTTATGATAATAAGGAAATTCGGAAATTTAAGATAACGGTATATTATAAAAACAATTTGGACCACGGTGGCCAAGTGATTAAGGCGTCTGACATTCTGCTACCACTAG
>NW_018475859.1:0-1045 GCF_002113885.1 Mizuhopecten yessoensis | reverse complement strand
CTGATAGTTAACTAAGTGACACTGTTACACGTGTACTGATAGTTATGATATAAATATAAATGAGTTAATATCAGTCACAATCCCTCGACAATGTGATACTTGTATATGAGTTAATGCCAGTCACAATCCCTCGACGATCTGATACGTGTAAATGAGTTAATGTCATTTACAAACCCTCGACAACATTATACATATACATTAAAATCTGTGTCCATGCAGGTTTCCGTACTGCCATATAGATTATAACTGACTATAACAAAGGGTTGGGGTACAAAGCGACGTTAATCCCTGGAGTGATCCAAATACGTTTATTCATATTCTATTCATTTGTTTATTGGTATAACATAAAGGGCTTTATGAACGGGAAAGCGTGGGGTGAAGGTTTAATAGAAAAACGCAACGATTTAATGCTAAACTTACCAGGATAATGATAAATCGTTGTCGTTCGTTGGATGTTTAAATCCGTTCATACATACAGGGTAGGTATGATTTGATGACATCGAGTCGTAATTGCCAGGGGACAAAAGATTCTTTGTCTCTTTGATCAATTAAAAGGTGATTTCAAAACATTTGTATTGTTTAACAGAACAATGGTTCACTTACCAGGTATGTAAGACATTTGCCCATTGCAGAGACACCTTGACAGAATTAGTTTCACTTCATTGTACCAAATATATATACATGTATATAGCTGTTTACAAACACACAATCACCATTAAGATATATTCCTGTTCTATTGTTTAAATTACGCAACATGATGAGTAAAAAGGCACCTATTCTGCCTGCAGCTTTTCGCTGAAGGTTAAAAGGTATCAACAAGCGGTGTTTCAATGTGATATAAACGAGTAATGTTTCGTTAGGATCACTTTTTAATTAAACCCTAGAGAACAGAACGAGCCTTGTTTCGGTATAACCTCTAATAAATCACAAGCAAATAAAATATCGATAAGCGATGCTTCTGCATGACCATTCATCAATAAGGTCTCCAAGAAAGCTGGGGCCACGTCCCGAGGCTGGGTACGTTGGTGCTCAGTGCGTATGTGAT
>NW_018475858.1:0-1045 GCF_002113885.1 Mizuhopecten yessoensis | reverse complement strand
TCAAACGAATCCTGGGGATAAATGACAGAAACAGTTTCTATTGTAACATAAATAATACGACATATAAATGTTTTACCTCTCCATAGATTGATACATTAACTACGTATTTAACTGTAGTTTTTTTTCATTTACGCTTTTTGCGAGTCGAGATTACGTCATTTTTCATTTTATACATGCGTATTTTTTTCTAACCAAAACTTGCGACGTTTTTTTTTTAACTTTTTAATCAAAAATCGCACTGTAGTGATAAATATCAAAATACAGAGAGAGGCAACACAATAAACTATAGAGACATCAATCGCAAATATATCATCAACCCTCATTAAATCCACCGGCAAAGCAAGAAGACCCAGGAGGTTAAGCGTTTCATGACCAACATATTTTACTCGATTTGATGTCTGCTGCAGAATTCAGAAAATAACGTATCTCATCCACGAAGTTTGAGGGAGGGATATGGTCAATGGCACCGTAGCGCAGTGGATAGCGCGTAAAGCTACCGACCAGTTTGTAACTGTGAAGTTGGTGGTTCAAAACCGGCTGTCGGCGCATGATGTTGTTTCCTTTGACATGACACTTAGCAGTTATTGCTAATTTCGTATACTTGGAATGGAGTATATGGTCTTGGTCGGACATAATATCGTCCATGCTGTGGTATTCAAGTGATAAAGCACTTTCAAAACATGTCATTTGGAAGCACAGTCCAATAGCAAAGCAAAACACAAAAGGGATCCTCCGGTACATAAAGCAGGCGATAACACCTATGACGGAATGTGTCAGGGTTGACATTCAACAAGTAGAGGTCACTGAAATTTCTCAGTAGAAACTCGGGTCATGTTGACAACTCATCCACGATACTCCATGGGCCCCTGGAATATGTCATAGCAAAATGGAAGACTAAGTGTGTGCCACATTGTTGATGAAACAAAAAGACTAGTTCGATCATTTGATGTACATTAAAATAATCTCGCGATCGCGTAACGGTAAAAAAGCACAGGCGAGTTTCGCTCCTTTGTAATCTTCAAAGGACACGCGTGAACGTAACCCC
>NW_018475857.1:0-1045 GCF_002113885.1 Mizuhopecten yessoensis | reverse complement strand
AATTGTTTTCCAACCTTTATCGTCGGAACACAAAATAAACCAAAGTTGATACGTCCCATTTGTTACACTCAGAGTCTATACTTTTTATCTTTGTCCTCTCTCTCCTAATCAAATGTTTCGCGCTTCGGTGTTTGATTCCAGGAGGGGTCAATCGTCTTTGAATACCATTTAAGTATGACACTGAGGCTTGTTTTATTTCAACTTCCAGTATTGCGTTTCTTATTATTCATAAAGTAACAGATACTTGTTAAAGTATGTAAAATGCTATTTGTTTAATAACATATCAAAGACTTTTATATAACAAACATATATCACCAGAGCAAACAACAACAATAAATACCCCATATTGACCACATGAATATATCAGTAAACAGGCTACATAGAATATGCTAACCATCATATATAATGTATAGCTATCATATTTAGCTTTGTGACATGGAAATACACTTTTGATGTCTATGAGAATAATATTGAAAAATAATAACAAGAAAAAATACTTGTTCCTAATTTTGACACCATTTGATTTGCATTTTCATGAACGAAAACGTTTACTTCAACCAAGAAATGTAATTCGATAAAAATATCAATCCATTAAAAAACAGGTAAATGCAACCATACATTAAAACTAACAGGAAAGTAATAATTAATTAAATATTAATAAAAATAACAACAACCAATCAAAAACCACAGAAATGCAACGCTATATTAAAAATCACAGAAATGCAAAAATCCAAAAAAAATCATAAAAATGTAGCTATCAATTTAAAAAGATAGTTCATAGATAAGTTTCATTTATCCATCGACTAACATTAATTTCGCAAATAAAACGTTTGTAAATACCAAATACCATTTTATGATTCCTGTCATGTTTTTGATCTTAACAAAGTATAATATTAAAATGTTTGAGCCAGTTTTAATGAGTTTGAGGACTTAATGTTTGTACATTTATGGGTGTACGTCAAGGTGATGCCTACGGTTCCTCTCTATGTCTAATTGTTGATCAGACTTTCAAGCAAATGTATGATAGTATTGTAAACTCTTTCCA
>NW_018475856.1:0-1045 GCF_002113885.1 Mizuhopecten yessoensis | reverse complement strand
AGACCACAGGAAAAGCACAACACAATCAAATGAATCCCGAAGTATCTTTTAAAAGCAAAATATTTACAGTAAATCATTTATAGCAAATTTAAAGTATATAAGAACAAAAATGACAATAGCACATGTTATGTGTGAGTAAGTACCAGGTGATAGATACAAGATGACTTAGAGTTCGTCTCTCCGTCTATAATTATTAGATTTCCCTTTTCGTTTCTTTGCAGCTTTATTAAATATATCTTGTGGTATTGGCAGCACACATCGGAATCCGATATTATGTGCCGCGTAGTCGGGTGCTAGACACATCCTGACAAAATCACAAACGCACAGCATGAGTAAGAAAAACACATTTTAGAGGCATTTCCTGCTTTATATAGTGTTTCGTACAGCTTGATTTGTGCAATATAATGTTCGTATTAACGTAAAAATGCTGGGGTTGTTTTGTACAAAGTGTTTAAGAGAAAAACATTTGAAAAATTATATGACTAAATTATTCTTAAATATCATTATTGCGATATGTACGAAAATCTACCTGTATGCTATATGACGTAACTGCTGAACCTATCGCTAGGCAATCCTGACTATAGACAGTTTACAATTATATGTTAGATTATATATCATCACCAATAAACCATCACATCTCTTTTTTGTTTTGTTTTTTTCTCAAATTAACTTTTCTCAATATCGCGGATGTTACCACAAAAAATGTTATCATAATATATGTCTACCAAAAAATGTTATCATAATATATGTCTACCAAAAAATGCAAAACAAAGTTTGTTTTCAAGCATTTGTTAAAGACAAAATACGTAAATTCCCTTTTTTATCAGCGACGTCACTATCTTATCATTATCGTTGAAGTGGAGCTAAACTGCGAGACCTAGGTTTGATGCATTATAATTATAACCGTTTTAATCTGTCAATGATTTGTACTGTGGTGATAATAGATTACTCTGAGTCTCACAAAGTTGTTTTCCGGGTGATAAGCAACCTACACACATGTGTCTTTTTGTGCGTATTTATAGCTCGTTCAATGAAAACAGAATGC
>NW_018475855.1:0-1045 GCF_002113885.1 Mizuhopecten yessoensis | reverse complement strand
ATATTAGACTATAACACATAAATCACTTTTAACTACATTGCGTCATTACCTCTAAGCTACAACACGTAAATCACTTTTAACTTCAGTGCGTCAATGCTTCTAGACTACAACTCGTAAATTACTAGTAACTGCAGTGCGTCCCTCTAGACGACAACACGTAAATCACTTGTAACTACAGTGCGTTCCTTTAGACTACAACACGTAAATCACTATTAACTGTAGTGAGTCCCTCTAGACTACAACACGTAAATCACTATTAACTACAGTGCGTCCCTCTAGACTACAGCACGTACATCACTAATAACTACAGTACATCAATGCCTCTAGACTACAACACGTAAATCACAAGTAACTACAGTGCGTCCCTCTAGACTAGAGCACGTACATCACTAATAACTACAGTGCGTCAACGCCTCTAGACTACAACACGAAAATCACTAATAACTACAGTGCGTCGATGCCTCTAGTCTGCAACACGTAAATCACTAGTAACTAGAGTGCGTCAATACATCTAGACTACAACACGTAAACCACTAGTAACTACAGTAGGTCAATGCCTCTACACTACAACACGTACATCACTAGTAACTACAGTGCGTCATTTAACTATATTAGACTATAACTCGTAAATCACTTTTAACTACAGTGCGTCAATACCTCTAAACTACAACACGTAAATCACTTATAACTACAGTGCGTCAATGCTTCTAGACTACAACTCGTAAATCACTAGTAACTGCAGTGCGTCCCTCTAGACGACAACACGTAAACCACTTCTAACTACAGTGCCTCCCTCTAGACTACAAAACGTAAATCATTAATAACTACAGTGCGTCCCTCTAGACTAGAGCACGTAAATCACTAATAACTACAGAGCGTCAATGCCTCTAGACTACAACACGTAAATCACTATTAACTTCAGTGCGTCCCACTAGACTACAACACGTAAATCACTAGTAACTACAGTGCGTCCCTCTAGACTACAGCACGTAAATCAATTATAACTACAGTACCTCAATGCCTCTATACTACAACACGTAAATCA
>NW_018475854.1:0-1045 GCF_002113885.1 Mizuhopecten yessoensis | reverse complement strand
GTAGTCAACATAACACGTCTACAGACGGACGCTGACAGAAGTCATTATAAAACGTCTACAGAAAGACGCTGACTTTAGCCAACATTACACGTCTTCAGAAAGACACAGACAGTAGTCAACATTACATGTCTACAGAAAGACGCTGACAGTAGTCAACATAACACGTCTACAGAAGGACGCTGTCAGTAGTCAACATTACACGTTTACAGACAGACGCTGACAGTAGTCAACATTACACGTCTACAGAAAGACGCAGACAGTAGTCAACATAACACGTCTACAGAAGGACGCTGTCAGTAGTCAACATTACACGTTTACAGGCAGACGCTGACAGTAGTCAACATAACACGTTTACAGAAAGACGCAGACAGTAGTCAACATAACACGTCTACAGAAGAACGCTGACAGTAGTCAACATTACACGTTTACAGACAGACGCTGACAGTAGTCAACATAACACGTTTACAGAAAGACGCTTACAGTAGTCAACATTACACGTCTACAGACGGACGTTGACAGTAGACAACAATACACGTCTACAGAAGGACGCAGTCAATAGTCAACATTACACTTTTACAGACAGACGCTGACAGTAGTCAACATTACACGTCTACAGACGGACGCTGTCAGTAGTCAACATTACACGTTTACAGGCAGACGATGAGAGTAGTCAACATAACACGTTTACAGACGGACGCTGTCAGTAGTCAACATTACACGTTTACAGACAGACGCTGACAGTAGGCAACATTACACGTCTACAGACGGACGTTGACAGTAGTCACCAATACACGTCTACAGAAGGACGCAGTCAATAGTCAACATTACACTTTTATAGACAGACGCTGACAGTAGTCAACATAACACGTTTACAGAAGGACGCTGTCAGTAGTCAACATTACACGTTTACAGGCAGACGATGAGAGCCACGTTTACAGAAAGACGCAGACAGGAGTCAACATAACACGTCTACAGAAGAACGCTGTCAGTAGTCAACAAAACACGTTTACAGACAGACGCTGACAGTAGTCAACATAACACGTTT
>NW_018475853.1:0-1044 GCF_002113885.1 Mizuhopecten yessoensis | reverse complement strand
AAAAAACAATCCGGGGTCAGTAATGCCACGGACTATGTCAAATCAATTGTACTCGACACAGTGGCAAAGCGATATACATAACCTTCCAAATTGTGTATTGGAAGAAGGTAAGCATGCCCATGTAATCAAGAAAACACTAAATGAAATGCGCAACAAACCCTGTGCGATAATTGTCTGTTGCATGTATAGAATTACGTCTTTAATGTTTGGGGTTGTGACCCTTCCTCTCAAACAACAACTCTATTTGAAATAAATCCTTTGGCGTGGGCATTATAAATTAGAATGAGTCACCGCGAATGAAAAAGTTGTTTGGGTACCTCTGTTTATAAATACAGGAGCTTTGAGAGCAGTGGTACAGATCTCGCTAGTAATCACCATCTGTAGGAGTGATAGAATAATAGGGATAACCCAGACGAGGGTAATATAGCTTAAAAATCATGTAAAATGTCATAAAATAGCTATATAAAACATACCTTAAAATTTACACGTTTGAGTCTTCAAAGGATTATCTTCAGTCGGAGCTCCATAAGTCCACTTGTCGGCTTCGTAGACAAACCCTGAAAAATCAAAGTCGAAAATGTCTTTATAAGTGTATATGGCGGCCTCCCTAACTTCAGACTGTCAGAGCAATCGGGAAAATATCTCTTTTACGGAAAGTGCGACGGTTCCCGATTGACAGTCAGAGGTGCTTGTAATAGTGAATCAAATGGCATGACCAGTGTTATGTCTTTTTACAACTAGTTTGCACAAAAGTTCTTTAAATAGGCTCACATTACTATTCTGCGATATTGGTGTAGCGCACACCGTCAGACGGTCACTGATCGAGGGTCTGCTATGCTGGAATGTTAACCAACGATTAAAATGCTGACGCGAATTCCACGAGCACTCTGGTTTGTTAAGCTCGATACAAACCGTTTACTGGTTGCAAGTAAAAAGAGATAAGACGTAGTAAGCAAGCCTTCTTTTTTCAATGAGAAAGACATATGTGTATGTAAACAACAACTATGATTCCCACACACACACACACACACACACACACACACA
>NW_018475852.1:0-1044 GCF_002113885.1 Mizuhopecten yessoensis | reverse complement strand
GTATATAATGCTTGATAAACGGTACCAAGGAACTGACTTGGGAACAAGAGCAAAGCAACGAGATAAATAGATGTTCAGCAAAACACTCCTTACAAATAAACAGGTATTACAGGTCTTCAATGAACATTCATTTCATATGAGATCCATATATCGTTTACAAACCTTTAAAACAGACTATCCTTAGCTGAACTACAAGGGAACATTGATTCTCAGTATCCATCTCCTATGAATTAAAAAACCCACCCACCAACAACGTCAAAAGTTGTGATGAGACTGGAGGGGTATATATGAAATATATTTCAAGCTTTTTAAATTCATGGTCATAAAACTATTAAAACAATTTTCGTATATCGATATCATAAAAGAGCGTAGATGCTGACATCACAAAACATAGACAATGAAATCTGTATGACTAAAGTCACTCAACAAGAAAAACATGCTATAATTATATAATTAACTTATTCTTGTTAACAAAACAAGATTTTGATTTATTTTTTAAATTTTCATTGGATTTCTTAAACGGAAAAGGAGGGGTGTCGGCAGCATGCATTTGTATTGCAGGGAACAAGGACTAATGTACTTATTAATGAGAAATTAAAGCTGCACATTGCATTTATGACACCATTTCCTATCTTTAATATCAAGATCATTAAGCACCAAAGAATATCAAACATTTAATGTCTTTTTTTTTAAGACAAAGTTGCAATTATTGCAAGCACTTACAAATTCTGACCATTAACTAACACTTTTGTTTTTAAAAAACAGATATGGTCAAATAAAATTTTAAAAGTTCATGGCATAACTAGCTAAGTAAAATTAACGTTTTACGTTAAGAAAATACCACAAAGGTAAACAATGAGAAAACACAATAACGCTTAAAATACCAACCGGTTTCAAACAAACAGTTAACAATAAACATTTCATGTGGGGAACTTTGAGGGAAACACAGTAAATGAGAATAATAATATCTCTTAACAAAGGAATTTACTCATCCATGAACATCAGGATGGCTAGGTTCATTCTGAAAAAAAAAAAAAAAAAAAA
>NW_018475851.1:0-1044 GCF_002113885.1 Mizuhopecten yessoensis | reverse complement strand
TTTCTCTGCAAAAATACTTTCAGAGTGGGAACCTGCACGGAAAAACCTGTCGGGTTTTACAAAATAAGCACATTCCATAGTTATAACAAACGGCTTGAATGATTTACCACCCCTGAATGACAACAAAGGCCAAAAGGCCGCCGATGGCCAATGAGGCACGACCAAAGTCCCGTGCGCTCTACACCTCAGGAAATGATTGACAGTTCTAGCGATAAGGTAAATGGGTGGAACCGCCCAGCAGTTAAATTTGGACCAATCAAAATCAAACGCATTTACTCCAGCTGAACCTACGCAAGTGTACTTTGAAAAGAAACACGTGACTTTTTTGTTGTTGTTAACTGCGAAAAGATCACAGGTGTATTCGCCCCATATTCTATCAAAATACAAAAATGTACTCTCTTCTACTGCCCAATCGTCAAAATCAAAGATCTTACTAAACTGATCAGCTAAAACATTAGATCCCCTGGGAATCCATTGTATAGACAAAGACACGTTATTTGATTTGAGGAATTCGAACACGCTCACTGCCATCCTGTGTAAGTGAATACACATGCTTCCCTTCTCTAATATACGGGGCACATTCTGATTATCGGTGCAAAGTAACACCTATTTATTGGCCAAAATTTGTCCAAAACTTAATAAAGTGTGCTCTACTGCTTTAATTTCTCGCCAAGTAGAACTTTGCCCGGCCTCATCTTTATTCCACATGACGTGAGAGATGTGCTCGTTTTGCTCAACACAGTAGCCTGCGCCCGCGATAGCGCTAGCGTCAGTAAAGATATGAAGATCGTGGTCAACTGCGTGTGTGTTAAGGTTAAATATACTCGGAGGTAAACTAAGGACATTTAGCTCCCAAAATTGCAACTCATGCAAAGCTTGATCTGACAGGCACATCGGCGAATCCCAAGAGGGACGGTGACATATACACTTGTGTAACTCCCTCGTATGAAAATTACATACGTGTCCCAGGCTCTGCGACACGGATATAACCTTACCTATAAAACAGCTACGGCACGCGCGGATACTGCGCTCGTCTCACCGATG
>NW_018475850.1:0-1044 GCF_002113885.1 Mizuhopecten yessoensis | reverse complement strand
TTTTATTCACTAAAAGTGATCTGGCTTTTATTGGTAAAACATGCAGAATATCAAAAATGTTATTCGGAAATTGTAAATGAAACGAAGATTTTGATATAACAGAAAGGAGTTGTTAATAAAGGAATAATTTAATGAAGTTTAGGTGAATGAATGTTTTGTATGTCTATTCTACCCTACTTGTAGAACAGTTTTATTATTTAGACTAAATCTGCAGTCGACACAACGAAAAAATTAGAAACTTGTAGGAGTTATCTTTCTTGATACAGTACAGCATACATGCAGGACGTAGACAGATATGCTCAGGCACAGGGGTTTTTTCTCGTTCAACCAGGCGCTTGATTACTGCGTAGCTTGCGCAGACAATAATAGCAAGAGTCTAGTTGAACGAGACTAGCATAGGGGTACGAGATGATTGATCATTGGTTTTGTTTACAGAATATCAGTTACTGGATATTTCTCTTTCAGTATAGGGTGATAGAAGCCACTTCTAAACTGCATTTATCGCATATTTCTTCCTTATACTTTATTTTTGTATACATACCTGCGTTATTTCAGATACGCAATATTCGCTGGAAATACATAATCACAGTCGTCCCGTAATACCCGCACCGGTAGTAAAATTGTAGCGCGCGTTAATATTAACATTTTTAAATATCATATCAACGGGGTACCACATGTAGACATATACACAAGTACAATTCAGATACAAACATGTCAAAGGTCAACCTGTGTCGATATCAATTAACAGGTGAAACACAAGCATTTAATTATCTTAGGAGATTCATGGTTCCACTTGCCGCAATACGTCCCGTAGACTCGCCATTGACACTACCACATTATTGTGAAAGATACAGACGCGCGAAAGGTAGTCCTGGTGTAGCTGATCCAGTGTCTAATTGAAGGGCGTTGACATATACATGTAGGGTCATACACAATTACAATTCAGATACAAAGGTTTTACCCTAAGCATGTTTGACCATGAGTTACATGTATCCAGAGTTTTACTACACTTTCACTCAATACAGTAAAAGTATTTGAAATTTA
>NW_018475849.1:0-1044 GCF_002113885.1 Mizuhopecten yessoensis | reverse complement strand
TTACGCAACAGTCTCCAATAACATAATCTTCAACCTGTTGAAGGCCTACAGTTTTTAATCTGGCTGCATGTATACATTTCACAAAATTATTTTTTGTGTAAAAAGTTTATGATGTTCAATAATATCAAAACTTCAATATAACAGAAATGAATATGTCTGTTATAGTACTATATATCAATAACAATTGATGAAAATGAAGTTCAGAAAATGTCTTAATGAACAAATACTTGTATGGGAAGGAGTGTGGAGATAGGGGGGTTTCTTCCATATGATACAGGTTATGCTATTAGTTTTGCTAGACTTTTTTTAATAGATTTATCCTTAAACTTTAGTTTAATTTAAAAGTTAAAAAAAACCAACAACACAATAACTTAAAATATAGAATTTTACGTTATCATATAATAGAAATAGTAGCATTTTTATTATATATTTTCACGGAATTAGATTATAGTGGTGATATTATCGACAGATTTCTCGAATTTATTTTTGAGTGGGGGGATTATAATGTTTTATTTTATTCAGAATGTCATATCTAGAAAATAGTTAAAGAGGTTATAGGAATTGTGAAATTTATAAACGATTCTATTATCGAGAAATAATAATTTAATAATCGTTTACATGTCTGAACCGGTTTTCTTGGCTGGTGTACAAGAATTTACTGGGGACCTTAAGCTTTGAGTCCGGCAAACGGCAGCTGTGAAAAACTAGCTTTGCACCCAAACTGTTTCGTATTTTTCTACCGCAAGTGTAATTAACACCAATATAAATTATTATCAATAAGTTAATTTGATGTATTTAAATATTAATTATTATATTAATGCATATATTTTAAAAGATTGATACTAGGAAGCACACATTACTATAAACTAAAATGGCAGGAATAATCCCGAGTTATAAACTTTTCCGAACAAAACTCGAGTGTTCCGGAGAGCCATTAAATTGGGAACTTAAAAAATGTCTGTGAAGTTGCTGGGTTTGATTATTCAAATGACCAATGGATTTGTTGGCCAAAAAGAAAAAGGGTCAGAAATAGTTCTTATTGGT
>NW_018475848.1:0-1043 GCF_002113885.1 Mizuhopecten yessoensis | reverse complement strand
ATTTGAACTCTTCCAATGCAAAGGTTGGAATAGTTCATTATGAAAATTCAGGGCTGAATGAGTTAAACCATGTTGTTGATGCAGATTATGAATCCTTGAAAACTGTGTTAACTTTAGTGGCTCTGTTATGCATGGAAATAGGTATTCTGGATTATTTTCATGAGAAAAGATGAATGATCATTTGCATGAGAAAAGATGAGAAAGCTTTTCTGTACAGTAAATTTTAACAGTATATCTATCCATTCACAAAAAAAAAATGTTTGAGTTTATCCTCCTTTTTATCACCAGAATTTCGTTCTACAGAAAGAATCTTTGATTGTTGCAACAGGATTTTGACTGGAATACGTTTTGTATGTACAGGAATTGCTGCTATTTGTTGGATAACCTGGTGAAGGTCGCCTTCACTCACAAGGTCGGCATGGAGCTGATACAGCCGGCGTTCCAGGAGACTTTCCAGAGCCACTACAAGGAGAGTGCCCAGCAGGGGGCCATGTCCACTCTGGTCAACTGGATGTCATCGGGGAGCAATTGTACAATGATCCCGTCCCTCATAGAGCGTATGGCCACTCCTGAGGCTTTTGGTTGGCTTGCCTTCCTCATACTAGACATAGAGCATCGCGCTGAAGCTGAAACCAAAATGTGGACCACACTCAAGGAGGAAATACACATAGATCCCAAGCTGACACCAGAACAGGCTCTCAAGGTATAATTTGTACTATAAGTAGCTCTAGAATATTCTCGATTGTGACAAAACATTTGTGGAACTCTCTGGAAATCAAAGGAAAATGATTTTTTTTGTGACATAAGTGTATTGTTAGTAAAGGGGAGAGAATCATTTTATTTATGCAATTTATTTTTATTTAGTTTAGCTCAGATACATTTTTCATGCCCTGCCAACATGGTGGAAACATGTTTGGGACACAAAAGTGCACAGGAACAAAGGTTTGATGCATTATGGGTAATCATGCATTATTACTGCTCTTGTTTCAAGGTGTAATAAAAACTTGAGGTTTTTGAAGTAAAACCAATTTTCATGATGTAAT
>NW_018475847.1:0-1043 GCF_002113885.1 Mizuhopecten yessoensis | reverse complement strand
GAACATATATGCCTGGTAATAAGCCCATGTCTGGTAATAAGCCCACCCATATCTATTGCAGCTTGGTAGAACAGATAACAAAGGCTATTTCTTTGTCCTGTAATAAGCCCATCCCCTTACTTTGAGTCAGTAATTATGTGTTGGTCCCCTGGGCTTACAGCAGAATACATATCGTATTGAAATATCCTTAAACTAAAAAAATCTCACAGATTGAAATAAAGATTATATCCCTGCAGATATCAGTTTAAATAATTCAATCTAAAATTTCAAAACAATGGATACCTTCAGATCAAAGAATGGGCTTTCATCTGTACCAATCTCCAGGATCTGAAAATATGTTTATGATCTATATCATCAATATGTAAAATATGAATTCAATTTTGTTTTCTATTTCCAGAAATTAAAATTTAATTACATAATTATACATTTAATACATTAATATTACATAAAATATTACAATAATAATAATAGTTACTATTAAGTGACCTCGTTTTAAGAGTACTTATGATATATTGTATACTTTTATTAAACTGTACCTTCATACAAAATGATAAGATAACAAAAATTGTTAGCAACTTACGTTAGGATAGAGAGTATCTGGAGTAAGATCTTTTATGAAGAATTTCTGCAAGCGACAGTTGAATGTCATCTTCTTAGCTTGCGCAATGAACTGACTCTCCAAACCTTGAGAAAGAAGAGCAGATTATAGAAAATAGTCATCAAACTATTACTGCACAGGCTGCAGGCATGTACAAATACACAACACATTGGCATTGTTGATTTGAAGAAAAACTGAAATACCTTGAGATACTAATGAATTGATTCACTTGTTTCTAAAATAGTGTTAAACAATCTACAATGGACGGGCAGACATTGAGGTTTAAAAATCATAAACCTACACTAGACAGGCAGACATGTAGGTCAGAGAATCATAAACCTACACTGGTCAGGCAGACATGGAGGTTAAAGAATCATAAACCTACACTGGACAGGCAGACATGGAGGTCAGAGAATCATAAACCTACACTGGACAGGCAGACATG
>NW_018475846.1:0-1043 GCF_002113885.1 Mizuhopecten yessoensis | reverse complement strand
GTTCACTCTCGTTGTCAAATTTTCTACCACTGCCTTAAAGGCAGTTCACTCTTGGGGTCAAGTTTTCTCCTAACATGTGAGGAGGCTGACACAAAAACACTTACCCCAGCAATAGCATTGGCCAAGAGAGTCTTGCCACAACCTGGGGGTCCATGGAGGAGGAATCCCCGGGGTGGAGTTACACCTAATTGCTGATAAACTTCAGGGTGTTTCATATGGACCAGCAGCTTACATACCTCCTACATAAAGCAACAAGATCACAAAAGGGTGGTGTGAAATATAACAATATACACACATCCTACTAAAACATCTGGTAAAACTTAAAGATGATTAATACGTAACAGGATAACTTCCCACATGACAACCTCAGTCTGCTTATATCTACTGCCCCTTCTAGCTGAAATCGTTTACCTTTTAAGCTTAACCTTTCACCTCTTAACAATGGAAATATGATCTATTTTAAGTCAGCTGTGTATAACCTAATATTCTGCAATACAATAATATATTCCAATATTTGTTAGCATTTCTATTGAGAAGATGTGACAGCTTACTTTTGTTTTTACCTCTGACCATTATACATGCATATAATTTACATGCATTAAAACATTTAAAAAAGCATTTTGCATGAAATGTTAATACAAATATACCAATAATTTTCTAAACATAATAGTTTGAAAATTTTGCAATTTTTCAAATTTTGCAATTTTTCATTACTTTATGTCAATAGATTTATGATAAGGCATCATTTGTTACCATCAAACACTTTTCATTGCCACCAAAGTCTGCAAAGGTCGCTGATGATATCTGAACTTCTGGTCCTGAGGAAAAGAAAATTGTGCTATGAGTCTGTTTAATATAAATTAATAGCCTCTGCGAGTAATTGATCTGAAATAAATTAAATTGAATTGAAGAATCATTTATACAAACAAAATTCTCACTCTCTCAGAAGTGATCAAGTTGGAATCAAACAGCAAGCTATTTTAAATTCATTGCTGTAAAAAAAAACAATCATTCTGATTCATGATATATATATATATATATAT
>NW_018475845.1:0-1043 GCF_002113885.1 Mizuhopecten yessoensis | reverse complement strand
ATTCACAGAGAACCAGAGACATGACTTACAGATATAGTAACATTCATCGAGGACCAGTCGAACATCGGAAGAGAATCCATATTTCCTAGTACTCGCATACACATTTACCACAGCATCTTTCCTCGTCCCCAGAATGTGTATCAGGCTAGCAGAAGTTATTTCCTCACCTGTCAGAAAGATTAAACAACTGTTAATAAAAGAGTCTATAAATGTACATATAATGTTCTTTTTCAGGACCTTGGCCCTGTCTGAAATACGATGAGGTACACCTGGGGTGCAGATATATATTTTCCCATATTAGTCTTTTTGTATGTTTATATGGTTAACATTCAGTTTTCATCACTCTGCTATCTCCATCCTGAATTTTTGAATAAAACTAAACACATTGAGTTTTAGTGTTCTGAACTAAGATATACATTTAAAATGAGTGCTTGTCTCAGCAGCCTGTCATTAAGATCATGACTTCTGTTTATATAGTGAGGGATTTCATTGCTTCGTATCATATTCATCTTTTCTAGGTTTTAATAAAACATTACATGTGGCTTCATTACTAAAATAATGTGAACTTATATTTGTAATCTATCCACCAGGTTCCCGACACCCGACAGGTTCCAATTGCAAGGTCACTGAAAATATTTGCTTCCCTGACTGCTGTCCATATATTTGTAATTAATATGAAATATCATAATCACACAAGAATTCATGATCAGCACACATTACCATATTATATATAATGTCCTCTTGTCTGCCATCTTACTTTCGTTGCAATGAAGAAAACGTTAAAAATGCTTAAGTAAGTTAAGATATTTAAACTAGAAAAACTTTCATCGTGATAAAATCTTATAAATCCAACATGTAAACATCTATTACATTTTTACCATATTAATGTGTGTAATGCATAACTATACATAATTGTATTTAATATTGTGGAACCGGCTTATTATGCCAGAGAAAAATATCATAATAACCGATCAAGCTGTTTCCGATCATGCCCGTTTCTGTTGGTAGTGATGAAGAGCGTGCTATGACGAATGCCTTGCATG
>NW_018475844.1:0-1042 GCF_002113885.1 Mizuhopecten yessoensis | reverse complement strand
ATTAGAATAGGTCACTTGAGCAAAGCTCAGGTGACCTAAAAACCTTACAAGCCCCATTATAAAATACAATAGCTCTGGTGTGGGGGTACTACCTGGAAATTTCACCCCTAGATTGCATTTTGTCAAAATTAATCAGTGATTTATCAACAACATTTTTACTATCAGTATTCCCCATTTTCACCTTCAGAATGAGTGAAAATTCCCATTTTGTTTCTTTAATTCTGTCCTGCTAATGAAAATTTCTATAAAAAGTGTGGTAACTTTTGAAAGTTGAATAAACTTCCATAATATTAAATTGAAATATTAATTACTCTTCTTTTTCCAACCTTTTATTTACCTCAATTAGATAGACTTACATCTTACTTCAGTGGCAACAACAAATAATTTTTAGTTTTTTTCACTTGCACAAAAGATGAATGGTAGGATCTATAGATATAGAAGCTACTGTCCCTATTTTTTATTCAACTTGTCTTATGGACTTGTTTTTTGGTGATCACTGAATGAATATGTGTTTTAGAAATACTCATTAATCTGATTTGTTTGATCAACCTATTAATCTACTCTCTAGCTCATGATGACATCAATTTGTCACTTCAACAGTGTATCTGCTCATATGCAGTTGTACAGCTGTATGTAAGTGTGTTAAATTCTTTCACCAGCTCATCAGAGCACTGATGGTGGTTGGTTGGGTATTATATGAACATCTGTCCCCATATCCCGGAAGATATTGTCGTGGAGGAGTAAATCGTAGATAACAAACTCCTCTTTCAATTATTTTTTTGATGGGGTGCAAGTGGAGACCCTATAGGAAAAATATGTGCTCCAGGTTTGGTGTAAAATTCATGTACTTAACTATATCCACATACTTTTTAAACGTAGAAAAGTTAAAATTTCATCTCAAATATTGCACTGGTAAAAAAATTGACAATGGCGATTAGAACATGTAAATGTATCAGGTTGGGCACAACGGCGCATATCGGTAATAATCCTGCATTTTGGTAACAGTTACCCATTTGAGTAATAATTTTATTACTGAAATGGG
>NW_018475843.1:0-1042 GCF_002113885.1 Mizuhopecten yessoensis | reverse complement strand
ATTATCGTTTAATTATACAGGAACGTTCATGTAGAGAAAACATTTGGCTGCTTTTACGGGTTTAAATACTGGATGCTGCCATGACTTGTAAGAATTGTTTTGTCTCCGCTTATTACAAACGTGCGCTAAATGCGAGTGATAATTGTCCGTTTCTCTTCACAAAATAATGCAAACATCGTTTAAGCAAAAAATCAATATATAACATAATTTGAGAAGGCCGCAAGGGCCTGAGTTATACAAATTTATATTGATTATATCTATTCTACCACCTTAAATGTAATGCAAGTTTTTTCTTGTCTATCTCATTACCCATTCGCCTATGGCAAGCTAAGTGACCTTGATGATCTATTTATATAATTAAGCTATTCGTTTGCGTTCTAGCATTTTTCACGTAGTGTCTCTATGTTGTCTTCGTTTCACAACAAAATTGGATTTTTTTTTAATAATTTTTGACCCTGTGGGCGGTTGTTCTATTTTGTTCATTTAACCTATATATATATATTGGAGGGAGACTTTGCAGTCGCCACATACTATAAACAATGGCGTAATGCTTTCTACGAGGTTATTTCAATCAACCAAATTCTCAAATTTATCGGAATCGCTCGTGAACACATGAAATCAGCATTTGACAGATTCACAAACTCTTTTTCAAGTCATCTTCGACTTAAACTCACGGAATAGCGGTATAATCTGACCATGAGCTTGACACGTTTTAAGTAAATATAGGGGTAAACACGAAACTGTCTTGCTGACTCGCTAGCAAATCATCAAACATATACCCAAAAAATGCCGGAACCCTTATTCGACAAATGAAACCAATCTCGCTTGCGCGCTTGTTTACATTTGTGAGGGAGGTTTTTGATTTGGGAAGAGCGTTGCCCGTGCATGGTCTTTTGAAAAAATTATACACGCAAGGGCATGGCCTGTCTTTCAATACATGGTTATTAACCAATGAAAAGTGTCGTTACACCGCAAACTTGGTTGAATTCACGGTACATGTATATGCAGAGAGCTCATTCAGGACATATATGGATGAGAAGTA
>NW_018475842.1:0-1042 GCF_002113885.1 Mizuhopecten yessoensis | reverse complement strand
CAATAAAGGTGATGTGGTCAAGTTGTATCACGGTAAAGGTGACGTTGTCAATGTGTGTCATAGTAAAGGTGACGTAGTCAAGTTGTGTCTCGGTTAATATGACGTGGTCAAATTGTGTCACGGTAAAGGTGACGTTGTCAATGTGTGTCACTGTAAAGATAACATGGTCAAGGTGTGTCACCGTAAAGATGACCTGGTCAAGGTTTGTCACTTTAAATGTGACGTGGTCAAGGTGTGTTACGGTAAAATTGATGTCGTCAGGGTTGGTTACAATAACACTCACGAGGTCACTGTGTGTCACGGTAAAGGTGGCCTGGTCAAGTTGAGTCACGGTAAATATGACATGGTCACGGTAAATATGACGTGGTCAAGGTTTGACACGGCAAATGTGACGTGGTCCAGGTGTGTCACGGTAAATTTGATGTGGTCAGGGTTTGTCACAGTAACACTGACGTGGTCAACGTGTGTAACGGTAAATGTGATTTGGTCAGGGCTTGTCACAATAAAGGTGACGTGGTCAAGTTGTATCACGGTTAATATGACATGGCTACGGTACATATGACGTGGTCAATGTGTGTAACTGTAAATGTGATTTGGTCAGAGCTTGTCACAATAAAGGTGACGTGGTCAAGGTGTATCACGGTAAAGCTGACGTGGCAAGGTGTGTCACGGTACAGATGACATGGTCAAGATGGGAAACGGCAAATGTGACGTGGTTAAGGTGTGTCACGGTAAATATGACGTGGTCAACGTGTGTAACGGTAAATGTGATTTGGTCAAAGCTTGTCACAATAAAGATGATATGGTCAAGTTGTATCACGGTAAAGGTGACGTGGTCAATGTGTGTCACAGTAAAGGTGACGTGGTCAAGGTGTGTCGTGGTAATGGTAACGTAGTCAAGGTGTGTCACAGTATAGGTGACATGGTGAAGGTTTGTCACTTTAAAGGTGACATGGTCAAGGTGTGTCACGGTATATATGACATGGTCACGATGTGGCATGGCAAATGTGACGTGGTCAAGGTGTGTTACGGTAAAATTGAT
>NW_018475841.1:0-1041 GCF_002113885.1 Mizuhopecten yessoensis | reverse complement strand
ATACACAACACACATGGAGGCACGTCCTTAAATGACCTTAGCTGTAAATATGACGTTAAACAAAATTAAACTAGGGGAGATACTGGTATAGAAGAAGTGCTACCAGTCAAAGACATTGTAGTCTGAAAGTGTCATGTGCCTGCTATATTTAGCATTAAAGTTATCACTGATAAACTGCAATACACATAATATTTCATTGATAATAGGCCGAAACCCGTCAGAAGTTGCCATTATATTCGTTTGAAGATTTTGTAGGTATTGGGTTTACATGAATTAAATGCACTTTGTGTACGAGTGGTTGTCACAAATTAAGTAGGGCTGGGATCCGAGGTAATTACCGATGAATTGTGTCTGCAGATATTTTAAACGTTAACAAATGGTAAGTCTGGTGGCGCAGTTGCTAACGCATTCGAAAGATTATAAGGTAACCTGCCCGACCAGGTGTGATTCCTCCGTGTACTGCGATTTTCTCCCACATACAAGACCTAAACGCACACTTTCATCTAGGCCGACAAGAGTGGTTAATATAAATTGATATCGTTTATATTTTCTGTTAATCCTATGTAAGTTAATTATATAGACTAGAGAAGTCTGCCGATTAACTTTGTAGTCTCTTAAATCATTTGCTTTCCACCTACCATAAGTACAAACATAAATGCTTTGTGTTATTCAGACTACCGAATGATATGAGAGTTTCCAGCTCACGACAGCATAGACAGATAATGATATCACCTCACGTATGATACACATTAAATAACGTTTTGTCAAATAAACGACTTTTCAAGTGAACAAATAGTTTGTTTATTAGAAGGACATCTCTTGAACTGAAATACTTATCTGATTTAAGACACAATTGATTATACAAACATGGTTTGATGACAATCATTCTCTCTGCCAACTCGTGCAATGTCAAATGTTAAAAAGACTATTGACGTGGGGTTTTGAGTCATTCCTGTCAACTTTTGTTATGTTGAGATATTTATTACATTTTAGCATGTGAAATATCGAATTCTATCAACTTGATAAAACTGATATCTTTCA
>NW_018475840.1:0-1041 GCF_002113885.1 Mizuhopecten yessoensis | reverse complement strand
TGTTGTTGTTGTTGTTGTTGTTGTTGTTGTTGTTGTTGTTTATTTTGCATTGTTCCATTAAACCTAAGCAACACGTACTATTTTTTATAACCGTTAAACGATTTTTACTCTTTACTGTATGATTACATTAGAACAGGTCATTTACCATACATTTTGTGATTGTAGTTTAAGCCAAGATAAACGTCATACACATAGGTGATTGCACGTGTAAAATTTTGTTATAATACAGTATGCCACAAATTAGTCACACTGCATCATACAGCTGCTCGTCCTTCCTGCACTCATCGATGATTCTATGGACCAAAAGTTGAAAAAACAGGGGTATGTAGGTAAAACCCCTTAATTTATGAATTTACTAACTAGAGGACTACTGGTTATTTTCAAATCAATCATTTTCAAAGTGTATATATTATCATCTACCACAAAATGTTTAATTTATTTCCTGTGATTAACTAGTGTTGCATTTATTGTGAAAGTTGAAATTTGAATGATGTGAATTTTCGTATAAGAAAATATTGCCAACACACAAGGAAACAAATCTTAAATAAAACTGAGGTGACACCAAAACTAAATGAAAGACATCATGAAGCCTCTAAAATAACATGGAGGAGAAATCTGGCGCCCACTCCACATCATAAGTATTGGGCATCATTTCTTGTATCAGAGGAGACAATCCGAAGTATAAAATTATGTGATTAACTTTAATACATTTAGCGGCATACAGACACCTAAGTATCGTTTTGTATTGATTTATTTTCATTTTTATAATTAGTCATCAAGACAATCACAAATAAGAAAATATGTGAATACAACTGGTTATAAAAAATATTTCTAAATATACTTGAACCAGATTGTTTCTAACTGTGCTTTGTATTTTTGTTAGATATACACTAATATACATGGGTTCCTTTGATAACATGTGATCATATGACTTACGTGATATAAAGATAACTGTTATTGATAGTAGAACGAGGTACTGCTCTGACTCATATCTTGATTGTAGATGTATCTCGTCTATACGTGTGCTGACCTTGGCCTGTC
>NW_018475839.1:0-1041 GCF_002113885.1 Mizuhopecten yessoensis | reverse complement strand
GTCAATGCCAGTTCATACAACATAGCATTCGGTATATCATTAGTGGCGTCATTATTTCTCAAAATATCGGTTACAGCCATATTTCCACAAGGTTTCTAAATTAATAAAATGTAGATACAAATCGTGTTCATCAAGTGAAGACTTCACATTATTCTTTCCTTTATTTAAATATCTATAAAAGTGTTTTGGATTTTGTTTTTCTCAAGAAGTTCAACATGTTTCCTGGATGTGCTTTGTACTGCCTCTTCAACTTAAGGAGGCTCCACATTTCGTTGGAGATAATTGAGTCCGAGCTGTACTTTTTCCGAAAGAACGTCACGAAAAAGACACTGATGACGATGTGTGGAGCCACCTTTAGTACCATTTTCTTATAGCTGCGTTTATACAAACAAGGGCGTCATGATTTCTACTTTCTTTCATGAAGTAAACATGTACAATACCACGTTGTCGACCAACAACAGATTTCACACATACACAATACATCGCAAACAAGAATCAAAAGTATCATGATGTATAAATCTAATGAGATATTTCTGTTCACAGTTGGATTAGAATAGACACAGGTTTAATTGTGTATGCACGTAATGAGAGGGAGAATTTAAAAGGTTTGAATGTAAAATAGACTACTAATTGATAACGATGATTGCCATGTTGTTTGGAAGATGTTATTGATTTAAAACCCATGCCTGTGCTTGTATTCCGAGAAGCTAGGTGAATAAATCGAGAATTTACCTTCTCTACTCGGCTGGAAAGACTTTTGTAAGCTAGAAGTTCACTGTCTTTGTGGTTGCATGTATAAGAACATGTTGCTGTGACAGCCATTCAAGTCGAAATTCAATGCCCACCGCGGCTATTTGAAATAAAACGTCATGAAGAAAATTGCATTAAATCTTTAAGATTACACATATGCAATTAAATTATCTTGTTTTGAGTCGATAAAACATTCGACTTGCTTTGCCATAGAAGACATCTTATAATTATAAACATAAATATGTTTCCTGATTTCATTGTATTTCGGTTATATAAAAATAAATGGAGTTA
>NW_018475838.1:0-1041 GCF_002113885.1 Mizuhopecten yessoensis | reverse complement strand
AGTTCATCATATTGTGTGTGTTACAAGTTCATCATATTGTGTGTGCGTGTGTTATGTATCAAAACTGCAGGTATTGGTGGTGTAACACTGTAAAACAGCTAAAGCATGTGTTATACAGCTTGGAATACAGATCTCAAAAGGACCTTCCCCTCTGTAAAACACAACTCATACTGATGACAAAACTGGTTGTTTATCAAAACTAATTCTAATCTGTACCAAAGTAAACAGAGGTAATAATATACAATTCACCTTCCCCGACCTGGACCTCTAACCTGGACCCCTGATCTTACCAGCCGCCCTTATCTTTGGCAGTTTACTCGACATGTACACACAATTTACTGGTTAAGAAGTTAACGGTGATTGGTCAAGCGTTTTTGAGATAATTTGGCCAGAAAACAAGTGGAGTAAAAAGGAAAATTGAGTCCTTCGCAATCTGATGAAGATTGATGTACATTAGTTGGCTGAAGAGACGGAACTTTGTTAGGTATATACTGATAAACATATCTAAACAAAACCCCAAGGTCGCTCTATAAATACAATAACCTCCAATGACCGCTGTAATTGGGCTGATGTTTGTGTAAACCCATCAACCAATCAAACACGCGATCAAAATAAAAACATCTCGTAGTCAATATCATCAAAACTCGGAAAGGGAACAACAAGAAATGATGGCTGACTTATAAGGAGGAAAAAAAGAAAAGAAATGATTCATTTCTTCAGTATTTGTGTTTAAATAATAGTAGGAATATGTAGAAGTGACACCTATGCTCCTGTAATGGTTTCTGTATGTATACAATAACCTTTCATAGATTTTTACGAAATAATAAGATACCATCATCTTTGACCAACTGACCTTCAAAATATATTGTATATAATGTATTTCCATAACATATGGTTACGTTAACATTGATAATGTTATTAATTCAACACCAAACCTTGTCTTTAAACGCAAAACAAGGGTGTTTAATGCATTATCGTTCTTCTGATGTATTTTCTAGTTTTACTTCCTCACCAACACTAGCACCTGTAACCTAAGTGTTA
>NW_018475837.1:0-1041 GCF_002113885.1 Mizuhopecten yessoensis | reverse complement strand
AGATGTTGAGATTGACCAATGAAATTCTTCGAATTTCCCTGAGATATGTTTACATCAAACCAACTTTATTATATATAGGGGATAAGTTCCTTCTCCCATCACAATATTTTCATATTGCTTGCATGATATTCAGTTTCCTGCCATGTCTACACTTCCAGAATGAGAGGGGAAAATGGAAAAGGCTTATTGATATTTCCTAGACCTACATTTTGCCGATTGTTTATATGTTTGATCTAATTTTAATTTATTTGAAAAAAAAGAGACAAAATTTAAACGTTCAATGTATTATCTTAATTACTTAGCTACTGACAGAGTGGTGAATGATCTGATTGCCGGAGTGACCACCATCAGGAAACATCCACCACCACCAACTCCACCACCAACTTCGAGACCTCCACCACCACCACCACCACTACCAACTCCACCACCTCCAACTCCACCAACTTCGAGACCTCCACCACCTCCAACGCCACGACCAACTTCGAAACCACCACCACCACCAACTCCACAACCAACTTCGAGACCTCCACCACCACCACCACCACCAACTCCACCAACGCCACCACCTCTAACTCCACCAACTTCGAGACCTCCACCACCTCCAACTCCACAACCAACTTCGAGACCACCACCACCACCACCAACTCCACAACCAACTTCGAGACCTCCACCACCTCCAACTCTACAACCAACTTCGTGACCACCACCACCATCACCACCAACTCCACCAACTCCAACTCCACAACCAACTTCGAGACCACCACCAACTCCACCACCAACTTCGAGACCTCCACCACCACCACCAATGCAACTCCACCACCAACTACACCAACAGCATCAACTACCCCAGGACCTTACCTGACTGCGCTGATAACCACACAACTTACAATTTACCAAATGATGATCCTGCATCTTAAGAGAGGGTTAATTGGAACAGGAACTTATAGACTTAAGGCTATTCATAAAAGTGCTCAGCCAAACCCTGATGATGTACATTTTTCAAATGTTGTTTGTCATCCTGATGATGTTTTAGATTTAGTT
>NW_018475836.1:0-1041 GCF_002113885.1 Mizuhopecten yessoensis | reverse complement strand
TATGGACTCTCCCTCTCCATAGGAGGTAATGTTATATTTCTATGGACTCTCCCTCTCCATAGGAGGTTATGTTAATGAAGAAACAGAAACTGTCATCACATCTTGTTTTTCTCTACCATCGTGTATTTTCTTTTCATCGCTTCGTGTTTTGATGACCTCAGCTTTCATTAAACAAACACAAAATAAAACATTCAAGCGCCTCCTTTTCATCTTTATTTTCATTTGCTAAATATATAAATATTAAATGCGAAAAACATCTATTCCTATTCAGCTGATCAAAGCATTAAAGGCCAATGCAAACGAACGTGACCAATACTTGAACAAACAATACGAAAATAGCATTTGAACCTCGTTTTGGATTTTCTTGAAGCGACACGTGAGGTGGGCGGAGCTTGCTACCGAACTCGGAAGCGACGCGCGAGGTGGGCGGAGCTTCCTACAGAACTCGGAAGCATCATCCAATTAAAATTATATCTTCACATCGCTCCCGTTTACTGATATGTCGCGTTGAAGATCTAACAACATCCCGTAGAGGGTCATGTTCAGGCGACCTTTGCATTAACCAATCAGATGAGAGCTTACGCATTTCTGTAAGTGAAGATGTAATGATTTCGGAACACACTTGCTATGATAAAAGACCGAGAGGTGTCAAATGAGCATCGAAAATGGCGGCGCCCATGACACCACGCCGTATCTATCTACAAGACAACGTTTGTACAATTTGTGGATTTTGCTTTGAAATAAGAGAGACTTCATCTTCTGGTGATGTCGTCGTTAAAAAGTTTAACAACCTGAAACTACAATTTACCAATGACAGGCTTCGCAATATTCAAACTATCACTGGACCATACGAAAAAGTGGATTTTGGGCTACGAGGTGTCTGCATTAAATGCTATAGGTCCTGCTTCCTGATTGGTTGAAAGAAAGAGTTATGTCGCGTTTTGATTGGCTTGTTATAAATACGATAATGCATTCATGTTGACTAGTCTACTAGCCTGTAGGTACTAGTTTGTAGGTACTAGTCTGTAGGTACTAGATTGT
>NW_018475835.1:0-1041 GCF_002113885.1 Mizuhopecten yessoensis | reverse complement strand
TATAAGTTCAGTCAAGTATATACTCAGTGAAGAATGATGAAGAAAAGAATTCAAGGAACGGACAACAAAAAAACAACAACAACCCAGCACATGCATGACACTAATCACTAACAACCAGTCCGTCGGATGGGACTATAAATGGTGGCCTGTGTGAGAACTGTCCAATTTCGCACGGAAAAAATCCCTCTGGGTTTTTCGAAAAAGAGCAGGCGCGTACACGCCGACTCAGAGGATAGGAAAAATTTATTCAAAATTTTAAAGGTAGGGTCTCTTTATTAAGATATTTAGAAGGACTTCCAAATTTTATACATAAACCAAAATTCATAAACATAGGCGGGGCTGATGGGGCTGACGGCGGCACAGTACCTCACTTCCGGTCCAGAATTGGTGATGCTTCACAATGAGTGTTAGGTTAAGGCATTATTAGGCATAGGAGTCGTCTCACAAAAACTAGACAGTTAATATATATAGGATAGACGGCTCTTTATCTAATCTACCCCCCTCTTCTACACTTTACTCCATACTTTATCCCTTCTACTCTTTTTTCCTTTCTGTTCTTCGTCTGCTGGATAACCGATACATCCGGTAGTGAAGCGGACGTAAAACCTATCAATCAATCAATCGATCTTCAGCAGCATTCACAGCCTGGAACTCTTCAGTGTCATAAGTCAATAAAGTCAGTTATCATTCTACCTACAAATGCAGGCGTCTGTTACAAATGGTTTAGTTTGTAATACCAGGTCACTAAACCCACATACACGACATGTTGTCCGACGAGGATTGGCGAAGACCAAACAAACTGAAACAACGATTTGGTAGGAAGTTCAAACATGATCAAATCAAAGTGGTAAGGAACTTGCATGTCACAGCATGGACTTGGATAACATTCTAATCTAATTCCGTGGTCACAGGAAGCGTCCGAGACGTACTTTCGTTTTTACAACCACGTGGAATCGGATTCAGATTCAGAAATATTTTGATTTTTCCATTAGTATAGACCAGAGACCTAAAGTAAAGGGACTGCCGACTCCCAGTGGCGGG
>NW_018475834.1:0-1041 GCF_002113885.1 Mizuhopecten yessoensis | reverse complement strand
ATAATTAACTCAGGTCTGTGTCAGTGTAATACAGACATAATTAACCCAGGTCCTTGTCAGTGTAATACTGACAGAAGCAACTCAGGTGTGTGTCAGTGTAATACAGACAGAAGTAACTCAGGTCTGTGTCAGTGTAATACAGACATATTTAACTCAGGTCTGTGTCAGTGTAATACAGACAGAATTAACTCAGGTCCGTGTAAGTGTAATACCGACAGAATTAACTCAGGTCTGTGTCAGTTTAATACAGAAAGAATTAAAACAGGTCTGTGTCAATGTAATACAGACAGAATTAAATCAGGTCCGTGTCAGTGTGTACTACAGAGAGAATTAACTCAGGTCTGTGTCAGTGTAATACAGACATATTTAACTCAGGTCTGTGACAGTGTAATACAGACAGAATTAACTCAGGTCTGTGTCAGGGTAATACAGACAGAATCAACTCAGGTCTGTGTCAGTGTAATACAGACAGAATTTAAACAGGTCTATGTCAGTGTAATACAGACAGAATTAACTCAGGTCTATGTCAATGTTATACAGACTGGATTAACTCAGGTCCGTGTCAGTGTAATACAGACAGAATTAAATCAGGTCTGTGTCAGTGTAATACAGACAGAATAAACTCAGGTCTGTGTCAGGGTTNGTGTCAGTGTAATACAGACAGAATTAACTCAGGTCTGTGTCAGTGTAATACAGACAGAATTAACTCAGGTCTGTGTCAGTGTAATACAGACAGAAGTAACTCAGGTCTGTGTCAGTGTACTACAGATTGAATTAACTCAGGTCTGTGTAAGTGTAATATAGACAGAATTAACTCAGGTCCGTGTCAGTGTACTAAAGATTGAATTACCTCAGGTCTGTGTCAGTGTAATACAGACAGAATTAACTCAGGTCTGTGTCAGTGTACTACAGACAGAATTAACTCAGGTCTGTGTCAGTGTAATATAGACAGAATTAACTCAGGTCTGTGTCAGGGTAATACAGACAGAATTAACACGGGTCTGTGTCAGTGTACTACAGATTGAATTCATTCATGTCTTT
>NW_018475833.1:0-1041 GCF_002113885.1 Mizuhopecten yessoensis | reverse complement strand
CAAATACATTAAAGATTAAGCTGTTTGAACTCGTAAACGTATCACAGGTAAACATTTAAATTCAATTATCACATGTAATTAAGTTTTTCCACTAATTAGTGTGATTGACCTTATGCTGTTATCACATGCCTCAATATATCATATCTAATTCACCTGCTGGTCCTCGCAATAATACTGACATTTAACCCATTGGCTTAAGCCCAAGTCAGTTAAAGGTGAATACTGTGTTAAATTCTGTTACGTTATGTAGTGAAGTTTACATATTTAAATACAGGGGAAATTATCGATGAAAAACAATTGTTGTTCTCTACATATTTTCAACATTCAGTTGAACTTGAAAGACATCAGGAATGTACTTAATTTAGGATGCAAATGGGTTTTAAGTCAACAGCAACTCCTTTCATGCATATCATGGGTTTGAAAACATCTCCTACTTTATTTTCAGAAAAAAGAACATTATTTATTATTCACTGTATCGTAGACATACCTACACAGAAAGTGAAATACAATTATACTTATTCCGTTTGGTGTGAACAAATAAAGCTCGATCTACTGTTGGAATATTCAATCAGGTAAGAAACTAATTTCACACATGACAATATTATTATAAGCACGAGGTACCTTTAATGCTAAGGTATTAAACGTTTCTACTGGAAATGCATGACGTTACGGTGCGCGTCCTGTTTCATGGTTATTCTCCTTCAAAAAATGTATATGTTATATTTGTTAATGTTTCCATGATGTGTATTTAAAGATAGTTATAAAAATCATTAATCTTACCAGGAATGATCGATCTAGTATGCTAAATGTTTTTCTTAATTGTGCAATGAACGCATCAAATGCTTCTTCACACGCTGTGATGATTATTTATCATTTTTATATAACGTTTTACCCCAAACAAACCAATTGTGACCTAATTGATAGTACATAATTCAGGAAGTCTGTCAAATGGTTAGTTGTACGGAATTCATGAAAGTCATTATTGACGTAAAATACCGATAGTTATGGAAAATGTGTATTCACTTTGATGGAAACACTACA
>NW_018475832.1:965-1041 GCF_002113885.1 Mizuhopecten yessoensis | reverse complement strand
GGTGTAGCTGATTCATACCCAGGGGTGTAGCTGATGCATGTCCAGCGGTGTAGCTGATGCATGCCCAGGGGTGTAG
>NW_018475832.1:0-798 GCF_002113885.1 Mizuhopecten yessoensis | reverse complement strand
CCAGGGGTGTAGATGATGCATACCCAGGGGTGTAGCTGTTGCATGCCCAGGCGTGTAGCTGATGCAAGACCAGGGTTGTAGCTGATTCATACCCAGGGGTGTAGCTGATGCATGTCCAGCGGTGTAGCTGATGCATGCCCAGGGGTGTAGCTGTTGCATGCCCAGGGGTGTAGCTGATGCATGCCCAGGGGTGTAGCAGATGCATGCCCAGGGTTTAGATTATGCATACCCAGGGGTGTAGCTGTTGCATGTCCAGGATTGTAGCTGATGCAAGACCAGGGTTGTAGCTGATTCATACCCAGGGGTGTAGCTGATGCATGTCCAGGGGTAGCTGATGCATGCCCAGGGATGTGGCTGATGCATGCCCAGGGATGTGGCTGATGCATGCCCAGGGATGTGGCTGTTGCATGCCCAGGGGCGTAGCTGATGCATGCCCAGGGGTGTAGCTGTTGCATGCCCAGGCGTGTAGCTGATGCATGCCCAGGGGTGCAGCTGATGCATACCCAGGGGTGTAACTGATGCATGCCCAGCGGTGTAGCTGTTGCATGCCGAGGGGTGTAGCTGGTGCATGCCCAGGGGTGTAGCTGATGCATGGCCAGGTGTAGCTGATGCATGCCCAGGGGTGTAGCTGATGCATGTCCAGGTGTAGCTGATGCATGCCCAGGGATGTGGCTGATGCATGCCCAGGGATGTGGCTGTTGCATGCCCAGGGGTGTAGCTGATGCATGCCCAGGGGTGTAGCAGATGCATGTTCAGGGGTGTAGATGATGCATACCCAGGGGTGTAGCTGTTGCATGC
>NW_018475831.1:0-1040 GCF_002113885.1 Mizuhopecten yessoensis | reverse complement strand
ATGTGAGGTCCTAACGCTTACTTTGGGTTTGGGTGATTTCAGTTGGTTGATGGCTTCATACAGGTGACAGTATGGACGAGCCCGTTTACCCTTACCCACGTAAAAAATGGCAGAGACGAACGTCCGGAAAGTGTCCAGTTCACCTAAAATAAGAACACAGCCTTGGTATCAAAGTAAAATTCTCATCATTGATCGGGAGAGTCTAGTCAGAAAACAAATTTTCCACAATATGATATCTATTGCTTCAAATTTTTTAAATAGCAAATATACATACATGTATTATCGACAGAAAAAGTTTGATACAGGAAAATTTTAGTGATTAAAAGTTGAACCCAAGATTAGCAAAGACAATTGTAAGGGAACTGCACCATAGCAAGAAGCAAAAACTAGGATAGTCTTGACCAGTGTTTGAATGCCCTGTTTTTAAAGTCATTACATCACATTATATCTTCATTATGAAACATGGAGAAGCCTTGCAACCTTCAGTCAAAGGGGATTACTGGGATGGATTTTCATATTGAGTTATGCTGAAAGTCACAATATCTGTGACTCACCAAATAGTTCCCCTCTCAAAAGAGCTATATTAAGCTTCATACCTTTGATTGAAGACAATTTTTCACTAATTTGTTTTCTTGTAAATAAGTTTTTTTGTGTATATTATCTAAAGATGGTCATTTTGAATGCCAAGACATATCAAAGTTGTTGCCATTTTAACTTAACAATTTAGCAAATATTTCCTCACAAAGTGTTATAAATGATATCACCTTAGATAGCTATTGTGAGGATGTGAAAACAAAACAAATCAAAGTCCAGATATTTGCAAATGAAAGAACTATAAAGGAAGTCCTTTTCTGCTGTGTGTTGAATATTGTTCCTTCTTTCAAGTTCAAAATAGAACAGAGATAAAATTTAAGGTTTCACAGTTATGATATCTGTATTCGGGAGCATCCTAGAACATGTTTCATATGAAATGTACACATCACAAGCATACTCAACATTAGTCCGAATTATTCTGACGTTTTATCGACTTTTTTAATATC
>NW_018475830.1:0-1040 GCF_002113885.1 Mizuhopecten yessoensis | reverse complement strand
GAAAGTCTGGAGGCGAGATATAAATATATAGTTGTATTCTATTTTCGCACAGCAAATGCCAAAAGAAAATATACTGAGGATGAAATCGCGAGAATCAATGAGCTCCTGGTTAACATTATGGTTTTGGGGTTTAGTGGCAAAATATTCCAGCAGAATGTAGGCATTCCTATGGAAACCATCTGGACGACTTATTGTTGTTCCTATGCGAGGTTTATGTTCATAAAGAGCTTATCAGGACTGGTGCAAAAAACTTAAATCCACTTTCTATACGGACGATGTGCTATCTTTAAACGTAATCTATTATTTACGTCGATCGTTCCCCTATGGGCTTGAAATTAACATGTCACAGCTGATTTGGTATTCAAGACTTTGCTCCTTAGATCATCATTTACAGGATAATGTCAACTACTAACTGGCAAACGTACATCCCTTGGTTTTCCAAAGGAGCAAGTTGATACAAATTTGATAGGTTCTATGGTCGACATTATAAAAGTCACTTCCCTTTTTTCTATATATGGACGTGACAATACTGGCATTTGACGTAGATGTACATGGCGAGTGTCGTCAATGAAACAAAAGACCCGAACCTTTCCAATTCAGGACCTCCGGTATTCTCTTGCTATTTTTTTCACACTTAAGTAACCGAGAGATCGACCTCGCTTTTTAACAAGAAGAGTTCCGTAACAGAGGAATTGTTTTGGGGGTTAATAGGTAATAAGTTTGCTGATTTCTGTGCACATAGTTTATCAGAAGTTTTAAACAACAAGATGTTTGATCTTATTTCAATTATCTAATATCGATTTATTCTTACTAATTCTGAAAGCTCGTGTTTTATGTGCACTTGACCAATCATGCAGCCGTCATTTTGTATTGAATATTTAAACAGTGTTTGTGTCATGCAACAGATATTAGTAGTCTACTTTATTATGAGGCTACGTGTACAGTTAGGCAGTTTTTACAAAAGAACGCTGCCTGACAAAATACACATACATATAAAAAATAAGCTCAGGACACAGTTATGATAAAATCAGTCTGTGTCA
>NW_018475829.1:0-1040 GCF_002113885.1 Mizuhopecten yessoensis | reverse complement strand
ATGAGATTATTTGTTTCTGATGTCCCGATAATATATCAAGTGAGAATCTTTCTCTGAAGATGTCCCGACAACAAAATGAAATTATTTGTTTCTGATGTCCCGATAATATATCAAGTGAGATTCTATCACTGAAGATGTCCCGACAACAAAATGAGATTATTTGTTTCTGACGTCCCGATAATATATCAAGTGAGATTCTATCACTGAAGATGTCTCGACAACAAAATGAGATTTGTTTCTGATGTCTCGATAATATATCAAGTGAGATTCTATCACTGAAGATGTCTCGACAACAAAATGAGATTTGTTTCTGATGTCTCGATAATATATCAAGTGAGATTCTATCACTGAAGATGTCCAGACAAAAAAATGAGATTATTTGTTTATTTTGTCAGGATATATATCAAGTGAGATTTTATCACTGAAGATGTCCAGACAACAAAATGAGATTTTTTGTTTCTGATGTGCCGATAATATATCAAGTGAGATTCTATCACTGAAGATGACCCCACAACAAAATGAGATTATTTGTTTCTGATGTGCCGATCATATATCAAGTTAGATTCTATCACTGAAGATGTCCCGACAACAAAATGAGATTATTTGTTTCTGATGTCCCGATAATATCAAATGAGATTCAATCACTGAAGATGACCCGACAACAAAATGAGATTATTTGTTTCTGATGTCCCGATAATATCAAATGAGATTCTATCACTGAAGATGACCCCACAACAAAATGAGATTATTTGTTTCTGATGTGCCGATCATATAAATATATCAAGTGAGATTCTATCACGGAAGATGTCCCGACAACAAAATGAGATTATTTGTTTCTTATGTCCGGATAATATATCAAATGAGATTCCACACTGACGATGTCCCGACACCAAAATGAGATTATTTGTTTCCGATGTCCCGATGATATTAAATGAGATTCTATCACTGAAGATGACCCGACAACAAAATGAGATTATTTGTTTCTGAAGTCCCGGTAACATATTATATGAGATTCTATCACTGAAGATGTCCCGACAACA
>NW_018475828.1:0-1040 GCF_002113885.1 Mizuhopecten yessoensis | reverse complement strand
GAGGCACAGGCTAATGAAATTTAACCAGTAGCATGCTGGGATAAAAGGCTACTAAGTTTGTTCAAATAAATGACCTTGACCATCTTTCAAGGTCACAGGGGTCAAATGTCTTAAAATCTGCAAACAACTTCTTCTTAATTACCAAAAGGCCCAAGGTTCTGCTATTGGGCCTGATGCATGCTGGGATGAAGTGCTACCAAGTTTGTTCAAATGAATGACTTTGACCTACTTTCAAGGTGACAGGGGTCAAATGTCTTAAAACCTTCAAACAACTTCCCTTCAATAACCAAAAGGCCCAGGGTACTGATATTGGGTCTGTAGCATGATGGGATTAAATGGCTAAAAAGTTTCTTCAAATGAAGGACCTTGACTCACTTTCAAGGTCACGGGCTCAAATATGTTAAAACCTTCAAACAACTTCTTCTCAATAACCAAAAAGCCAAGGGTACTGATATTGGGCCTGTAGCATGCTGGGATGAAGGACTACCAAGTTTGTTCAAGTGAATGACCTTGACCCACTTTCAATGTCACAGGGGTCAAATGTCTTAAAATCTGCAAACAACTTCTTCTTAATACACAAAAGGCCCAGGGTACTGATATTGGGTCTGTAGCATGATGGGATTAAATGGCTAAAAAGTTTCTTCAAATGAATGACCTTGACTCACTTTCAAGGTCACGGGGTCAAATATGTTAAAACCTTCAAACAACTTCTTCTCAATAACCAAAAAGCCAAGGGTACTGATATTGGGCCTGTAGCATGCTGGGATGAAGGACTACCAAGTTTGTTCAAGTGAATGACCTTGACCCACTTTCAATGTCACAGGGGTCAAATGTCGTAAAATCTTCAAACCACTTCCTCTCGATAACAAAAGGCCCATGGTACTGAAATTGGGCCTTTAGCATGCTGGGATAAAGGACTACCAAGTTTGTTCATATGAATGACCTTGACCCACTTTCAACCTAATGTCCTTGTTCGACATTCAAGGACACATTCGTGTTTAAATCTTTTAATAGGTTCTAATGAATCAAACACTGATATT
>NW_018475827.1:0-1039 GCF_002113885.1 Mizuhopecten yessoensis | reverse complement strand
GTATCTATACCAACAATACACGTCACGTAGGCAGTTTACATAGTACATGTATTATCTATACCAACAATACACGTCACGTAGGCAGTTTACATATTTAGCATTCATAGTCCTGTTCACTTAGAAATTAAAATCCTTATGTACACATTCTTAGAATGATGACCATCTGAACACACTTGACTCGCCCATTATTAGTAAAGCACAGTCATGAAATGATCACCAGAATAAGGATAACGTATTCTATAACACTCTTGAATGTGTCTGCCCTTTCACTGAGTCTGATTTCACAACAATAAATACTGTTGTTACAAGTTTTAGGTGACCAATACTGGCGATGGGAAAATACAACATTACATTGAGTATGAATTTTAAAAGTAAGCACTTGTTCGGAGATATAAGAGAGTTGTTCTGCTTCATGTATTACGGGTTTTTGTGTTGATAAGCCAATCTTATCCATTGTATCTTATAATTAATATTCGGTGTATGGGCTAAATAAAAACAGTTTTGCAGAAGATGTTTTTGAGCTTACGCAATATGCCAAACTACATAAAATTTATAACTTATGTCAATCCTAAATGTTCTGAGTTTACCACGATTTATGAAACAAAGATATAACATAACCTCAAAGAAAATGACGATAAATCCAAACAAATCAAATACAGAAAGCCGGCGCCAATTCAGTACCCATACACTTTATATAGAAGGCGAAAATAAATATGAAGAGATTGAACACGTTGTTCTAGATGAAGCCAATATTATGTTCCCCACCTACCCCGGACGCTACCGAAGACCTCATAATCTGGCCAGCAAATGGAACAAAAACCAATTACAATAGCTTTTCGTGAACACTTTAATCACTTGCTTGCATTGAATATTAAATTTGATAATATATGTCAGATATCGTACATGTACCGATCCTGTAAGACGTTAAGATATATTATCATATCAACTTTGGTATCAAGGCTAAACCCATCCTTGATATCCAGGAGTTACGCTAACTTTCGCTTTCTACACCCCTGGAATATGTCATAGCAAAATTGAA
>NW_018475826.1:0-1039 GCF_002113885.1 Mizuhopecten yessoensis | reverse complement strand
GCCATAAGCTCACTTGGCCCTTCGGGCCAGGTGAGCTAAAAATTGTGAATGCACCAGCCACCGTCTTTAAAAAAATCCGGAAAATTGGTCTGCATGTTGTTTTTACTCGTTAGTCACCCAAGTCCTTCAGGCAGGTGAGCTAAAAATGGAATGAAGCAAGTTTATAAAATAGTATCACAAGTTAGGAACAACATCTGTCCCCTATCAGCTGTCCTCATCGCTACTCCAGGCATCAGCTGTGGCTGATATACTGCGAGCCACAACACCAGCTATCCGCGACACCTGCTCTTTATCTGCCTCATGCTTTTCCTTGAGATAGTCTTCATAAGCCGAGTCTGTATCTGGTGTCCACACCAAAATATTCCTGTCACTACCACCCGAGTACAACTCCTGATAGTGTGGATGAGTTATACAACAGTTAACACGCATGTAGTGACCACGTAAAAAGTCAATCTGGCTGCCTTTGAATAAGTCGAGCATTTCTATATTGGTACCATTAGGTACAAAGAGTATGTCAGGACTACAGCCTTGTGTGATCCCAATGTCTATGTTCTTCTTCCACTCATTATTCACCTTTCCATAGTTGACCATGGTGTTCTTCCCAGAGGCCACATTCCAGAGTCGTATACGGTCGTCTGTTCCAAAGGTCACCAAATGAAGGCCGTCTGATGTGAAGGTCATACCATTGACATGACCACTGTGTGCAGTGTTAGCTGAAACAATCAATTTCTCAATTCATTATTAACAAATGTCCAGATGACTAGCAAATTATTGTAATCCTTAACATCATTGACAGCTAAAAATTTCTTGCTGCATACTGTATAGCACTTTAAATTCACAGGGTCAATATTTCGCAGTTTCAAATTAAATACATATTCGTGGAGGTTAAATTTGGCTGTGCACCCGAATCCCATTATTGTGTCGTGCAAAGTATTTTGAGTGTCATCAATTAAGGGTTAAACCTCGAAAAGCAGGTTAACCGTACACTGATCCTGAGCGTCGTCATCCGCCAGTGACTTCACTCGAAATAAAATAAAAT
>NW_018475825.1:0-1039 GCF_002113885.1 Mizuhopecten yessoensis | reverse complement strand
TGACCCCAACCTTTTCACGTCCGATCGGGGAATCGAACCCGGGCCACTGCACCACCCGACCACCCTCCAATATTGCCAGTACAGTACAAAGCACGGTCAGCTTATTTGTCAAAATATGCTTAGTAATTAGGTTTAAATATACTTGTTAAAATGTGCTTAGTAATTAGGGTTAAGGTAATGAGAATATCACGTTGTCTTGAATATCTTTTAGTCATCTGTTATATCATTATGCATGTATTAAGAGAGTCAGCGTTTTGACATCAACCTTCAGCGTAGACTTTGCCGCATTTTCGTTTAAATCCACACAGATTCAGGATATGTAGATTTCTGTTTATTTCAGTGAAAGAAACGTTATGCTGATCTTCGTTTCTGCTTTTATAGCTGATTTTATACACACACTGTTTTATTTAAGGAACTCAATAGGAAAGTCTGCATCATTTGTGATCATCAACATAATATACAAGTCGACTCCATGACAAGATAATCTATACTATTCGAGTCAAGAAATTACATGTAATAAATGTAAGTAGTTTTTATTTTGGAGTGTAAAAGAAGTAATTAATGGTAAATGTTCTGTTCATAACTGAAATAGTTATGTTTTGGGTTTTATTTTGTTTTATTCGTCAATTAATCTAAATTTGCTTTTCCGTGTGTCATTACGTCGTCTTTGACATGTATTATTGCTCCTTCAGAGTAAGCCGGAGGAAGTGAAGACGGCCGTTCGGACCGCCATTGATTGTGGATACCGCCTCATCGATACAGCTTACAACTACGTCAATGAGGACGCGATAGGTGAAGTCGTAGAGGAGGCTTGTAAGGCAGGAAAACTGAAGAGGGAGGATATGTTTATTTGTACTAAGGTAACAAACTAGATTGCTTTTATCGTCAGGTTAAACGTGTTTGTGAAAACTGCATATTACCGTTGGAGAACAGCATATTACAAATGGGTAACTCGTTTTACTGTAATTGAACTAAAGGTATAATTTGTAACAGCATTTACCGTAGCCGTTCAAGTTCACATGTTAGATGCGAACGCTGC
>NW_018475824.1:0-1039 GCF_002113885.1 Mizuhopecten yessoensis | reverse complement strand
TTTGTCCGGAAACGCAGCGCAGTATGTGGGAAAATTATGGAAAATTATCCGGATAAACGAACCTAACCTCTGTCTTTGGATAGTGCACATTCTTACAAAGTGTCAGTAATATCGAACGATATTCAAGAAAGTGCGGACGGATGCTCCTGATGCCATTTACACTTACTTTAAAAAATGACGGGTGTGTATATTTGAGAGCTGTACCTACCTTGGCATTGGGCAACAAAAACAGCTGGTGTTTGACGGAGTGGTAACTGTATAATCCCGTCTCTATACGAGAAGATTAACTCGTATGGTCGGTATTCTTTAACTGAGAACAACCCAGCTGTATACAGATAGAAATCAAAGTCTGTGTTCGTCGGTGATGTAGTTCCGTATTTTCCGTAGGTCCGACATGCTCCCTTCGTGGAAACATCAACAAATACCATAACAGAGGAACCGTCGAGAAAATCATCCGGGAATGCTGCCATGAAGTGCGTACCGTTTGTTAGCATGTCTTTCATGTTGTTCGTGATGTCGATTTCAGATTTTAAAGGGAAACCCATTATAAAGTTTAAATCTGACACATCCGTTCCATCTTCGCGGTAAATACTTGTTGTTATCACGGGCACACTGATGTTTTCTGATACTTGTGTGTAGAACGGGTTCTCTTTGTATGATATAACCTGTAACACAACATCATAAGATAATATTGTACAAGTATGATAAAGCCTAAAATATTATATTACATATCAATGTTATATGATAAAGCCTAAAATATTATATTACATATCAGTTTTGTATGATAAAGCCTAAAATATTATATCACATATCAGTGTTATATAATAAAGCCTAAAATATTATATTACATATCAGTGTTATATGATAAAGCCTAAAATATTATATCACATGTCAATGTTATATGATAAAGCCAAAAATAATATATTACATATCTATGTTGTATGATAAAGCCTTAAATATTATATTACATATCAGTGTTATATGATACATGTAAAGCCTAAAATATTATATTACATATCTATGTTGTATGATAAAGCCT
>NW_018475823.1:0-1039 GCF_002113885.1 Mizuhopecten yessoensis | reverse complement strand
CATCACATGATAATTTCTAGGATAGCTATTGGATAACTACCCTTGCTCCTTTTTTGGACCGCTGATACTGCGGGAAAAGTAGCACATGGCCTGTCACATGGCCTGTCACATAAGAATATATAGTATCATACAGGTAATTTTAAGCTTTAAATAATATTATACATACAGGTAGTTATTAGCTTTCTAAAGTATCATACAGGTAATTCTAAACTTATATAGTATCTTACATACAGGTAATTCTTCGTTTTATATCATTTCATTCATGTTAAAATTAAACTTTCATAATTTGAACAAGTTCTTAGATACTTGTTCTGTTTAAAAATGGTAGATTTTTATTGAATATCAATTTCTATAATATGTAATAAAACTTGTATGGGAAGCTTAAGCTTTCCTTAAAACTTTTCACCATCTCATAAAATTTGTTACCATATTGAATGAATATAATCTTAGTGTTGTTGCTGTAATGATTTTTTGTGTCATGGCGCTCCACCCTGATCAAATTTCTCTGACCAGGCGTGTGTGTTTGTCTCAAAGTGCCAGTGTTCTATATAGACACCTGAAGTTTGGGGCGTAATCATACATACCCAGGCATGCTAGCCTTTGTTTATTCAGTAAACCCATTGAGTTTATTGCCTCCCCCTCTCCCTAGCACGTTTTCCTGTTTGTATGACTTTCTGTGTCACAGTTATATTGGGGACTGTTAAATACCTGTGTCAATTTCAAATTCAATATTTTGTTTATAGAAACAGTGGCAACTCCCCAAAGGTCAAAGGTCTTTGTGCTATATTAATTCACTTAAGAGTAGGTAAAAGAATAGCATTACTTACGCAGACTGTAGAGTGTGACATTACTATGTGACCTTGCACTGTTTTATCAGAGTGTGACTTGGTACTGTTTTAACTTTGTAACATTCACCTGCATGTCCTAGTGTTGTTTTATCTGTCACATGGCCTGTTAACCTGATGTTGTGCCTATTATTTGTGACCTAGTGTTATTTTATCTGTCACATCCCCTGTTAACTTGGTGTTGTACCTAGTAT
>NW_018475822.1:0-1039 GCF_002113885.1 Mizuhopecten yessoensis | reverse complement strand
TTAGCGTTGTTTCTGGACGTTGCCCCGCACGTATTTATTTTCTCTTTATTGATTGGCCAACTGTTATACATATTAATACGGTTTTTGTTGAATATGGAATGATATGCTGAACATAATTGTCACTGAAAAATGTCCTGTTATATTTGTCAATGCGTTTTTGACATTTATGCAGCATCAACATTAATTTATTACTATGCAATGACGTCAAGGGTTTCATGTGGTAACTGTCCAAATCTAGGCTAACACTGGTAACTATGGTAACAAATCAAACGGTTTCTCATATCAGACTTTTAACATTGTATTTCATTCACTAACATTTATAAAAAAAAAGATGAACTCAATATAACATATTCGATCTGGAAACATGTTTGCTTTTGAAAATGGTCTTGCTAAAATTAATAACGGCTTTTGTTGAAGACTTTCACGTTGTAGATACGAAATTTTAAGGTCGTTTACAGGTTTTTCCTGATCATATTTAACATACGAACACGTTTTGGGGTAATATTAGTAGCAAGAACACTGACTTCTAGACCTACGGTTTCTTTATGTATGGACATTCAGCAAACACTGAAATTTCGTTAGATTTTTTTCAATTTCGATTACGTTTTGCAACAGTATTGAATTTTGAAGAAAGAACAAGATACTCTTCGAGATTAACAGAACTAATATGACGAACATTGCACATCGATTAACATTGATTCTTCTCAATTGTGAGCGCACTCAAAGACTGTTGAATACTCAAGCCTGTATTTGTTCGGGCGTACCGACTGTTTATTGTATAATCTTGTGGTAACGGTATATATACAGCCTAATCAAACAGGACCGTGCTTTGATGAGTAATTCATTGCTGTCTATCAGAATGTAGTCACATTAGAAAGGTTGGTTGCATTAAAATGAGATGCATGTTTACCGCTCAAGTTCTCCGTTTAATGCCAATTAACGTTGTTAAGACTAAACCAGGCATTGTTTGATATGTACTTCCATTTGCGATACTAAGCTGCATACATGTATAGAAAATATTTGGTCATGTGTACAGTAT
>NW_018475821.1:0-1039 GCF_002113885.1 Mizuhopecten yessoensis | reverse complement strand
ACCTTGAATTTGAGCATGCTAGTTGTCACATTTCACCATCCTTTGATTATTCAGTTGAAGTCCGTTAAATGTTTTAACATATTTTACCCCTGTGACCTTGAGTATAATTCAATGTCATTCTTTTGGACACTTTTTTCAAACCTTTCATCGATCTCAGCATGCTTCTAGCTAAATATCATCATCCTAGCAATTTTTTATTTAGGCCAAGTCATTTAAGTATGTATTTGACATATTTGACCCCTGTGAAGTTGAATATGGGTGAAGGTTAAATTGGAAAGAAATGGTAGCACTTTATGCCAGCATGCTTCTGATCAAATACCATCACCCTGGTCCTTTTGGTTATTCAGAAGAGGTTGTTTTAAGATTTCAACACATTTGACCCCTGTGACCTTTAATAGGGGTGGAGGTATCGCATTTCATTTGAACAAACTTAGAAGCCCTTCCTCCCAGTATGTTTCTGGTCAAATATCATCACCTTAGATATTTTGGTTATTTAGAAGAAGTTGTTTAAAGGAAAATTTTGATGCCGGACGCCGAACAGACAGAGGAGGGACGCCTGGCCATGGCATCAGCTCATTTGGCCTTTCGGCCAGGTAAACTAATAATACTAATAGCAGTGAAAAAAACAAACGTCAGTATAGACCCGGAATCGACTCTTGGACCTCAGACAAAAATAAACCAAAAAAAATCTGAGATGGCTGCCAGTTGGTGGTCATTTTTTTCTGATCACTGTCAAAATGAAACACGCAAAACTTGGGATCAATGACGATTCAAAAGTGATTTGTTAAATATCTGTTTAATACCTCTTGAGAAATAGTGCTAGCAAAATAGTGAACGTTCAAAAATCAACATGGTTGTCTGGTGGTCATCCTGTTTTTCAAATCAGTCTCGAAATGAAACAAGCACAGAAAAAGGCCAATGGGAACATACATGTGAATTTGGAGAAAGATTACTACAGTACTTTCAGAGAAATTGCACTAACAAACTTTTATTCTAAAAATTTGGTTTCCTGATCAGTCCAGAAAATTAGTTTTGCATT
>NW_018475820.1:0-1039 GCF_002113885.1 Mizuhopecten yessoensis | reverse complement strand
TCTGATGTACCAGACTACCTGTACTACTGTTTGATGTACCAGACTTAATCAAATGCATCAAAATTCATAACTTTAGAAACAGCAATTTTTTGTGTTGTTTCTTTAATATACAGGATTTTATTTTTCATGCTATCTGTATTGGTTAAACAAGAGGCCGATGGGCCGTAACGGTCACCTGAGTTATGTAAAAACTGATACCATCGATGTTGCCAAATGAAAAAGAAATCATTTTGTAACAAAGGTAACATGAACTACATGTAATGCAAAAGTAGTGTGAAAGATCTGGGTAGTATATGTACTATGTACAAATAGTGGTTCTGTCAGTTAGCTGAATTATGGTAAAGCACCTTAAGACCCTTCCATCTATGAAGAGAATTTGATTCTACCATATCTGGATCTTGAGAAGAAGATTTTTTGAAATTTAAGTCAATTTGACCTTTTTTTGCCCCGCCCATCAGCCCCTTGGGTCAGTCAGGGCTGATTTGTGCATATCATCATGCTATCCAATATTTGAGCCAGTGGAAGGGAGGAGCAGGTCTGCCTCATCCCCTCACAGCTTTACAGCAAATGCTTCCGTGGCTCCATCTTAGAGGCGCAGTATTTTTCTTTGCGATGTTTATCTGTGGTCAGGACATCTGATGTCTATGTTATGAATATACTTTTCATTGTATATGCTATGCTGGTGAATGTGTTGGACACAAGATGAAGACGACAGTACTAGACATGTATACAAAAGGCCCAAATGGGCTTGCATTGCTCACCTGGTATTACTTGGTAACCTTAAAAGTGGACTACAATAAAGCTACATGCAAAATATCAGTGTGTTTTTATATGACTATAAATCATTCAAAAGATGCTGTTAAAAGATTTAATCTCATTTGACACCTGTGACTTTGGAAAATCGAACAAGGCAATTACATTGAACCAACTTTATATAGCATGCAACTTGCAAAAATATAACCACCATAGACTTTTTGCATATTGAGATTAGGTTATTTAAAGTTGTATACACATATGAGCAAATGTGACCTTGAAAGTC
>NW_018475819.1:0-1039 GCF_002113885.1 Mizuhopecten yessoensis | reverse complement strand
CACTGACCCCTTTCATTTTACAACTAAGACTGGTCCCTTATATTTAACAATTGACTAAATCTGACCCCTTACATTTTACAACCGACTAACACTGACGAAACACGTTTTACTCCTGACTAACACTGATCCTTTACATTAAAGAACTTACTAGCACTAATCCCTTACATTTTACAACTGACTAACTCTGATCGCTTACATTTTACAACTAACTAACACTGACCCCTTACATTTACAACTGACTAACACTGACCCCTTAAATTAAAGAATTAATTAACACTGACGCCTCACATTTTACAACTAACTAACACTGACCCCTTACATTTTACAACTAACTAACTCTGACCCCTAACATTTTACAACTAAATAACACTGACCCCTAACATTTTAGAACTAAGTACCACTGACCCCTTACAAAATAGAACTAATTAACACTGTCCAATTACATTTATAACAGACTAACACTGACCCCTTACATTTTACAATTAACACTGGTCCCTTACATTTTACAACTTATTAACACTGATCCTTTACATTTTTAACTATTTACCACTAACCCTTTACATTTTACAACTGACTAACACTGACCCCTTCCATTTATAACTATCTACCATTAACCCTTTGCATTTTACAACTGACTACCACTGACACCTTACATTTTATAACTAACCAACACTGACCCCTTACATTTTACAGGTAACACTGGTCCCTTACATTTTACAACTTAATAACACTGACCCCTTACATTTTACAACTAACTAACACTGACCCCATACATTAAAGAATTAATTAACACTGACATCTTACATTTTACAACTTTCTAACACTGACCCCTTACAATTTACAACTTACTAACACTGACCCCTTACATTTTACAACTAACTAACACTGACCCCTTGCATTTACAACTGACTAACACAGACCCCTTACATTAAAGAATTAATTAACACTGACACCTTACATTTTACAACTTACTAACTTTGATCCCTTACATTTTACAACTAACTATCACTGACCCCTTACATTTATAACTAACTAACAC
>NW_018475818.1:0-1039 GCF_002113885.1 Mizuhopecten yessoensis | reverse complement strand
GGTCTGATATTTATTGTATTCACAAATTGAGTGTGGTCTGATATTGAGTATATTCACAAATTGAGTGTGTTCTGATATTAAATGTATTCACAAATTGAGTGTGGTCTGATATTTAATGTATTCACAAATTGAGTGTGGTCTGATATTTATTGTATTCACAAATTGAGTGTGGTCTGATATTTATTGTATTCACAAATTGAGTGTGGTCTGATATTTATTGTATTCACAAATTGAGTGTGGTCTGATATTTATTGTATTCACAAATTGAGTGTGGTCTGATATTTATTGTATTCACAAATTGAGTGTGGTCTGATATTTATTGTATTCACAAATTGAGTGTGGTCTGATATTTATTGTATTCACAAATTGAGTGTGGTCTGATATTTATTGTATTCACAAATTGAGTGTGGTCTGATATTTAATGTATTCACAAATTGAGTGTGGTCTGATATTTAATGTATTCACAAATTGAGTGTGGTCTGATATTTAATGTATTCACAAATTGAGTGTGTTCTGATATTTATTGTATTCACAAATTGAGTGTGGTCTGATATTGAGTATATTCACAAATTGAGTGTGTTTTGATATTAAATGTATTCACAAATTGAGTGTGGTTNTTCACAAATTGAGTGTGGTCTGATATTTAATGTATTCACAAATTGAGTGTGTTCTGATATTTATTGTATTCACAAATTGAGTGTGTTCTGATATTTATTGTATTCACAAATTTAGTGTGTTCTGATATTTGATGTATTCACAAATTGAGTGTGTTCTGATATTTAATGTATTCACAAATTGAGTGTGGTATGATATTTAATGTTTTCACAAATTGAGTGTGGTCTTATATTTAATGTATTCACAAATTGTGTGTGGTCTGATATTTAATGTATTAACAAATTGAGTGTGTTCTGATCTGATATTTAATGTATTCACAAATCGAGTGTGGTCTGATATTTAATGTTTTCACAAATTGAGTGTGGTCTGATATTTAATATATTCACAAATTGAGTGTGGTCTGATATTTAATGTGTTCACAAAT
>NW_018475817.1:0-1038 GCF_002113885.1 Mizuhopecten yessoensis | reverse complement strand
GGCTGTCTTTGAGGCTTATCAGAAACTCAGTGGCAAGGACATTGAAAAATCTATCAAGAGTGAAATGTCGGGAAACCTGGAGCTGGGCATGCTGGCTATTGGTGGGTTCTTTTCTCAGTTAATACAACTAAATCGAGCAATTTAAAAGGATTTCAAAATGTAACTTTGTCAGCTTGGTCCGTTATAGTTGTGAAGAGTTGTTTGTCCCTTATTCACTGCCCCATTGATTTACAAGTACATGACTGAAACTTTCAAATTATATCATATTCTTTAATTATCTGAAATTGTTTTTATCTTTATGTGTAATGATAGTCATTAAAAATCCAGACACACGCAGTTTTTACAATAAATTCAAAACCAGGACAGGTCTTTGATGTTTTTCAATATAATGAAAAAACAAAAAATGGAGATTGATTTCTGACCTTGATTCATCACGTTATGAGACCTCAGCCTGTTGAACCATGGGCATTGTTTTATTGCAGTGAAGTGTGTCAAGAACAGGTCTGCCTACTTTGCTGAGAAACTGTACAAGTCTATGAAGGTAAGTCAAAAGGGTCACAGTCATGTCCAATACAATGCTGCCATGGTATCTATGAACCTAAGAAAATAACATTCTTGGGGAGAATAAATCTGAAATAAATTAAAACCTATGTCAGATTAAAAATAAATGTATATTTAATTGAAAAATAAATAAAATAATAAAATGATACTGATAAGATAAACCTTCTAAAAAGCAAAAGAATCTACATATCTCGGTGGTCCTGTAACATTACATTTCCCCCTTATCTTGTGAACACTTTAGATCTGACAGTTCAAGTGCTTGTCATCAGTACGTCTGGCTTGTTATATGGCTGGTTGAATTAATAAACCCCCTCTACTTAAAGTACATTCAGATATCCATGTGCATGATTACTAGATGCACACTATAGCAGGAACTGCCTGTACATGCCTGTAGAATAGTTGTTGACTAATTGTGTACAGATTTAGACTGACCTGGAGAAGTTTCAATTCACATGAATGAAGTACACAAATTCAGAG
>NW_018475816.1:0-1038 GCF_002113885.1 Mizuhopecten yessoensis | reverse complement strand
GTATTTAGTACATCACATGATAATTTCTAGGATAGCTGTTTGATAACTACCCTTGTTCTATTTGGTATAGTTAGCATCCGCCCTTCACGACGGGAACTATACCGGGAGACGGGCACTATACCTTTGTTTTTGGACCGCTGAGACGCCAAGAGTTGCGCCACTTCTCCTAGGGAGCGCTGTACATATTCTACTTTCATTTCACTGTTGTCGACTGTTAAAATGGCTTCGGGATTCGGGACCGGGAATGCCGATTGCTTCGCAGAGGCTCAGCAATGCATAAAGACGAAGCAGGCGACACAATTTGCCGTCGCAGTACTTAAATACTTCCTACAGTTACTGGAAAGGGGTACCATATGTGACCTAATTGAACGGTGTTCACGTTCACTAATTGCCTTCAGTCGAGGTTTGCGGCGGCATTTACAAGAACCATCATGTGGCAGAGATTTCGACATTACATTGTTTGTGCACCTCTTTCAATTTTAGTAATTGTACCGTTACAATTAACAACAACTCATGAATCAAAACATCAAATGTTACGTTCAAATTTCCAGCTGTTGTTTATTATCAAATATTTTATCAATGAAGTTCCTCATGTTTGTCTTTTTATTGTCAAATGACAGTCATGTGATGTACTAAATCTATTATGACCCTTTCCCTCGGGAACATTTCTCTTATGGTGTTGTCTGGGGAGGTATAGTGCCACCCCAGACAACACTATAAGAGAACTGTTCCCTCGGGAAAGGGCCATAATAGAATAATAGTGTAGTATCTTGTTACACAGACTACGGCAGGGGTACATGTATATAGTGTAGTATCTTGTAAAACAGACTGCAGCAGTTGTATATAGTGTAGTATCTTGTGAAACAGACTGCGGCTCGTGTATACATTGTAGTATCTAGTGTAACAGACTGTGGCGCGGGTATACATTGTAGTATCTTGTGAAACAGACTACGGCAGGTTTATACAGTGTAGTATCTTGTGAAACAGACTACAGCAGGTGTATACATTGTAATATCTTGTGAAACAGACTGCGGCAGG
>NW_018475815.1:0-1038 GCF_002113885.1 Mizuhopecten yessoensis | reverse complement strand
TAGAGGCATATTATTGTCACATGTTATGATCCAGGAACGATAACAACTTTTTTTCTGTAGTAAATATTATCATTATACTAGTAGTATGAGGTATGCACGTTCTATAGTATAGGTTATGATAAAGAGTTACATATTTGGAAAAATAAATTGACATACATGTATATATCAAATATTCAGTGTTTACATTTTGTGATACCTAGATAATGTTGGTAGATTATGTGTTCATAATCTACTTACATATATGTATGTATTCAATTGATGGAACATCAATAATAAGCCAAGGTAAGTTTACTCATACCTAGGTATAAAAGTTTCCACTGAAAAAGAAAATTTGCACATGCTATAATCCAAGAGCAACACATACATATTACTAAGCTTTGGTGAAGTAATATATATTATATTGATGATATAGCAAAATCATAAGTTATACATTTGTATCAAATAAGTTACTTATATGATATATGTAGAATTGGTTCTACCCACATAGTCATATGGTGAGATTTATACAGTTATGGTACATATTTGACCTATTTGATAAAAAAAAAAAAAGGACACATACCAGGGACAGTATATAGTCACTATACGTCCCTGCACATACTATGATCAGTTTATGTATTTATCAGATCACTTATGGTGTGGCTGCCTGTTGTAGGATCTGTCACGGTTAGAAGCTAACGTCCTAGGGCCTGGTTGTTTCTTAGGAGGGGGGTCGGGGTAGGATCCTAACTCTTCAAGCTTGGTGACTTGGTGTTTCTCTCCACTATTATTCCTGATAACAATCATACCGTCTTTGGTCCAAGTGCCAGTTATGAGACCCGGTCTCTTGAGAAAGTGAGCCTTGAAGAAAACAGATGCCGTAGCTCTGGTTAGTGCCTCATTGAATGTCATATTGAAGGATTTCCTACCAGATCAGCGCAATTTCAACAATATGTGACCATGAACTTCAGGTACTCAAACAATTAATACAGTTATAACCCCATGGTATTCAATTTAGCTATTTGTCAGTTAATTAGTTAGTGAATTTGTATGTCTGTCAAT
>NW_018475814.1:0-1038 GCF_002113885.1 Mizuhopecten yessoensis | reverse complement strand
AACCCACAATCTATTTTTGATTTGGTTCCGTGGTCCCTATAACCAGAGTATGACTTAATCAGAATGGTGCAAATGGATTACTTGACACACAGTGTGAACATATATGTAGGCCCACATGGAGTGTTACTATTTGCTTGAAAGGGGGAGAGTAATCCAGAAAGATGTCATTGACGATTTCCCTTGCAAATCGTCGTTAGTGAAAAATCGCATTTTTCAAGTTAAAAAAAATATATATAGATTCATTTCAAGACAAAAGCCGGCTGGCTGCCGGCTTATGGTAGTACGGATTCAGATCCGATTTATACTGCTACCAATTAAATACCCTTTCCATGGGTACTTCCATGGGTACCTTACATGACACTGACACCCCACCATCTCATATTATTGACATTAAATGGGCAAGTTCTTTAAAATCACTTTAAGAGAGTGATACAGCCCATNTATATAGATTCATTTCAAGACAAAAGCCGGCTGGCTGCCGGCTTATGGTAGTACGGATTCAGATCCGCTTTATACTGCTACCAATGAAATACCCTTTCTATGGGTACTTCCATGGGTACCTTACATGACACTGACACCCCACCATTTCATATTATTGACATCAAGTGGGCAAGTTCTTTAAAATCACTTTAAGAGAGTGATACAGCCCATTTTTGTTAAACCGTTTGGTTTGACTATAATGTAGGTGTCACATCCACAGTGGATGACCTTGACCATGACCTTGACCTAAATACAAAATACATGTATTACTTACCTGCTGATCACAGCAGACATCTTGGAACATGGCAACCGGAACACCTGTTTTGTAATTTGCAGTGATTCCTGGCCTGATTGGCTTCATGGGTTTCGATGACTATGTGCTGTATACTGAAGCACAGTTTGTTGTGGCAGAGATGACTGACCTCCAAAATCTTGCCGTCACAGTCCCTCCTCGGGAAATCCTCCTTCAGCCATCTATAACGTACCATCAGTGACAGTCGGTGCACTCTCTCTTGTCATTCTGTGTCCATTTGGCCATCTAACCACAATGCGCCCATA
>NW_018475813.1:0-1038 GCF_002113885.1 Mizuhopecten yessoensis | reverse complement strand
AAGTGCAGTAATTTAAACTTTCTTTGTCTTCTGTCATTAAGCTGGTTTTTTTTCTCCAAAAGGTGCTGGTTTACGAGACCATGCCATTGGCGTAATGGTAATAATAACTCTATACGTATGCTAATAGACAATACTGTAGATAACTAGTGTCTCAAGTAAAGTCTTAGACGGAGATGGTGAGGAAGAACCGGGTTTGAGGGGCTTGTTTCACCAAGCCCAAATCTATCTGGCCCAATAATATTCAAATGCAAAATAACCTGGAGACCAATCTCGTTGACTTTTCTTTGACCTTTAAACTTGACAAAACATCACATGCTTGAAAACAAAATAGCATTCGCTTCTTGTTGACGTGATACAGGATAACCGTTTTCTCTGTTTGTAAAGCTTTTTGCAGTCATTTTACGATGAGTACCAAACTGACTTCTTTTGATTAAACTATGAAAGCGTTTATCTCTCGTAACGAAATATTTAGTTTCATAATGACGTCATATCTGTCGATGAGAATTTTATCTCTTCGCTTTGGTGAACATGGATAATGTTTCAGGGTAAAACGCTGAAATCACTACGATTTCCTTTGAATAACTTATTCAGAGATCATAAAATATAGTTCCGATGGTATATGTATACAAAGACTAACTTATAAACATTTGGTGCAAGACATGTTACTCAGCACAAAGTTGCCAGTTGTCGCATAAGTGTATTCATTTGTTAAACTATAATAATTAAATTGATTTTTGTGTGTTTGTTTCAGCGAAATTTCTACATTTCAATTTCAACTGCGCTATCAAATTGACAATAACTATATAAATACAAATGAAAAACGTAAATATTACCATTAACCTACATTCTGCTCCGTGCTTTAAATAAAGGTTATATAACGAGTGAATCTTGTATAATGGTTTTTCTTTTACTCGAGTTTGTTCTTTATTCTTTATAAACAGTATTTCATTATCGATGATAATAATTACTCATAATCCATAAACACAAGAGGGATAGAAAACAAGCTTAGTGCTTAATAAGTGTGATATTGTTGCATGT
>NW_018475812.1:0-1038 GCF_002113885.1 Mizuhopecten yessoensis | reverse complement strand
AAGTTTTGCCTTAGCCAATCACAAATAACGTCATAAAAAGTAACATCATACGTGATTGGCTAAGCAAAAATTAAGTCTTAGATTGTTTCATGATCCCGGGTTTTTAAGTCTAAATCCAGGGCCTATAGTCCAGATGTTTGGGCTTGTAGTCTAAATCTGGGGCCTAATTCTCAGTTATGTAGGCCTGTAGTGTAAAGCCCAAGTCATTGTAGAACGTCAATGGGTGTAAACACTCTAGCCGGTGTGTCAGATAATACTTTCAGGTGCCAAGCCATTTCTTCTGATTTTGAAAGATGGTTTAATCCATATAAGCACCATGACATCCACGTCATTATGACATAATTTAGTTTTTAAACCCCTGTTAGTTATTTAAAGCTTTTACCTGTATGTCTCAATTTTAATATGTACATGTAAATATATGCAAGCCTCTCTCATTATTTGTTTGAATCCTAATGTGAATTTAAGATTCCTGACTTTTTCTCTGCTTCTTTTTAAAGTTTTGATTTCTGTTGGTTATATTTCTGGTATTTGTCTTTTTGATGTTTGCATTTTTTCTGGTTTTTGTCTTTCTGTTGTTTATGTTTCTGGTATTTGTCTTTCTGTCGGTTATATTTCTGGTATATGTCTTTCTGTTATTTATATTTCTGGTATCTGTCTTTCTGTTGTTTATATTTCTGGTATATGTCTTTCTGTTGTTTATATTTCTGCTATTTGTCTTTTTGTTGTTTAAATTTCTGGTATTATTCTTTCTGTTGTTTATATTTCTGGTATCTGTCTTTCTGTTTATATTTCTGGTATCTGTCTTTCTGTTGTTATTTCTGGTATATGTCTTTCTGTTGTATATATTTCTGGTATCTTTCTTTCTGTTGTTTATATTTCTGGTATCTGTCTTTCTGTTGTTTATATTTCTGGTATTATTCTTTCTGTTGTTTATATTTCTGGTATCTGTCTTTCTGTTGTTTATATTTCTGGTATCTGTCTTGTTGTTGTTTTTATTTCTGGTATTATTCTTTCTGTTGTTTATATTTCTGGTATCTG
>NW_018475811.1:0-1038 GCF_002113885.1 Mizuhopecten yessoensis | reverse complement strand
TTTTCTAATTTTCTTACATGCAGTCGTTTTCTTTGGCAGTGTCTCTGTAAACACCCGTCTAAAATTCATTTGACATCTTATGACCTCATTTGACCTCGTATGACCTTAACTGTTGCGAGGACATTAAACGCCATACAAACAAACAAAAACATGTTCAATGTATTGTTTGTTGACGGACTTGTTGTATGGACAATGACTTCCCTTACATATCACTAGGTATGCGAGCGAGAGTCGTCAGGTTTGCTTTATAGTCAACTATCCAAAATGTTTTTCACGAAATGCGCATCGCGTTTATATGGGGTTTTTTTCCAAAAATTATAGGAGTACTGACATATTACTTTAAATAATGAGTAAAGTGGGTATATCATGGGCCGTGCCAATACTCAAAAGTGATTATTATTATAGCCATCAAGTTTACGGCAAACCTCGGAGACTATCAAATTCACCAGAAGATAGAGTCTACCACCTTGTATGACGAAGGATGAACGTACGACACATCCGGGTGTTTGTGTGTCTTAATAAATACACTTGAATAATAAAAGCATTCAAGTAATACAATATAAAAATGACCATACCATTTTCTAAAAGGCTTTTTGAACCTTTAATATCTTTAATGTATTTTGAATTATTTCTGATAACAACTGAAGCCAGATTGTTTTTTAGGACAAGAACTATATGCTTAAATTCGTTCAGTAAAACAACAACAACAATACAAAGGATATGCATCACACCAATCTGGTTTGAAATTGTTTTGAAAATCCATTTGTCTACAAAAAAGGTATAAACTTATGAAGTCGTGACTTTCTTTGTTTTTTGCCGGTTCCCCGTGTTAGCTTTGTACCACAGTTTCAGCACTGCTATCGACGTTTGGAGTTCGTGGCCCTATGTTTCCGGTAGCAATGATGTCAAATAGACCGCTATAAGACACATGACAGAAAAGACTGCTCCCGGTAGCCAAATGATGACGTTGGCCTATGATGAATAGAAACAAGTATACTGAGTATTGCTGAAGCAATACATGTCCCCTACCGGCCCCCG
>NW_018475810.1:0-1037 GCF_002113885.1 Mizuhopecten yessoensis | reverse complement strand
TTTTATGTTGAGAGCACTGACTGGCAGTATTACATCTCCACATGGAATGAAGGGAGACATATTAGTACTGGTTCTCATTCTGGTGCTGTGGACCAAAATTAGGCCACTGTGACTTTGACTTTCACCTGTAGATCAAAGTTCAAATAAGTGCAAAAATTTATATCTAAACTTTTGAGGATATATGTTGATGAAACTTAGAGAATACCAGTGCGTGCATCTGGTGTGCATTTGTAGTGTTGAGTTATTTCACTGTGACCTTTACCTCTAGGTCAAAGGTCAAATAAGTGCCAACCAAACATACATTTTGGCTGTTAATTTAAGGGAAGCCATATTTTTTGTTCACAAAAACAAATCTTTAGTTTTATCAAGGGTTTGGTCTGTGAACTCGGTAGAGTTTTAACTGTCATTGTCCTGGAGATGGGACTGTAAAGATACAGGTATAACCTCTGTCTCATTTTACAACTGGGTGGTCTCATATTTTAAAAGTTGTTATATGAGCTGAACTCATAATAATAAGGTACCCACCGGTTGTGTTATATATTGTGATCTGTGTATTTTAACATTCATATGTAATACAATACACCAATTCAATTCATTTCATTTGAAGACTTTGTTGTACATAATATTATTTCATTTTCAATTTCTGATTCAAACCTTTAGCTGAAATGGGTACAGTCACGCTAAGAATGAATAAAATGATTTCATTGTGCGATAGCATCTATATAGTGAAGCAAATAGGTAGTGGTTTACAGCCATTAAAAACACAATGCCATACCATTGTTAGTTTACCGTGTCGTCAGTGACACTATACCGCCAGTGTTCTCTTTCTGTTACAGAGATCTCCTTCACAAATCAATTGCAAGCTTTACGTTTTAATAACTAGTTACAGTGTTGTATATGTAGGTGTATAGGTGGTTATGCTCGACCATGAATTATTGAGAGCTGTTTTGATTGTGACGGCTACGACGATTAATTGTGATAGTGTTTGGTTGACATAAGACAAATAATGATCCAATATTCTCCTAAACAAATCTTTT
>NW_018475809.1:0-1037 GCF_002113885.1 Mizuhopecten yessoensis | reverse complement strand
CCCGCCAGTATGCTTCCGTTAATTAAAAAAAATATACATGGAGATACATGTATGATAATGATGAAATTTGTACCATTCCTACAGTGTAGATTGTAGCCATATGGTAGACAACTCTGACTACGAAGTTTATAGGAACTAATGTCTCGAGAATTTCTGATGCTAATTTGTGAACCGCTTTGCGACGACCTAGTACCTAGGTTGTGATGAAGCGGTATATAAGAGCCTCGAATCATTATTGTTATTATTATGCTTTATATAGCTATAGGCTCTAAACTAAAAGATGCTTTTTAACTCAGTTTTATACATTATTATAACGACGAAATATAGAGTTTGGTTAAAAACTATCAAATGTTGTAAAAATAAATTAAAATACTTTGTATGATAATGGATTATTTATGATAATTTACTATGGAAAAAGGCAATACTATACTTACCATTATAAATATAAACTCACCATTCATACACAGTGACAGAAATGCAATTTATGATATGATATTAAATAAAAAGACGACTGGCATAGATATTGGTTTATATGGTGTGGTAAAAGTAAAACGGTTAAGGGGGAGACACTGACCGGGGAATAATACTGGGGGTTATGATGGAAGTTAGCAATACAAATCAAACATAAATTACTAAAGCATGAGGGATAAAGTGTTTAACAGGTAATAAGAAACCGATTGCAAAATCTGTCTATTAAAGGGCTCATAGACACTAGATAGGTATATCTATGATCAAGCCGCTAGCGGTTTTAAGAACTAGTTGAAAGCTTTCATTAGAAAGCTGCCTTTGTTCACGAGGTCAACGTTGTTACTTTGAGTAGCAGTGACCTTTTCAGCAGGAAATAGATCACGTCGATTAGATGGTCCCTTTAAAGTTTTGTCGATTAACTCATTTTTTATATATATGGTCAGTCCTGTGTTAATTCGCAGCTCGAATGCTAACGCAGTCGATAGGTGCAATACAATTTACTCGAAATATGGAAAGACTACAAGTATTCTATGACCTATAATTATTTAGTTTCATAATTGCGAGGGGGG
>NW_018475808.1:0-1037 GCF_002113885.1 Mizuhopecten yessoensis | reverse complement strand
GGTTTGTAGCGTTAACGGTGAAGATTTAACCGATTGCATTTTATTTTTAACTTATTTCCTTCTAGTTTGGGATAATCCGACATACAAGGGATCCAAAGTATTGTAGTTTTACTTATCTAATTAAATATTCTAGAGACAAATGGCCAGTCTAGTCATGTATATGCATGTATATTGTTGGACATTGATAAGCATTAGAAGGATCTCTTTTTGTTTGCTGTGGTCAACAATGTCCAAAATACAAATAAAATCATATGGTCAGGACATCCGGCGTCTGGGTATCACGACAATTGCTATATGTACCTGATAACATTTACTCGACAAGGCTGGTCTTCTACTGGATGGTCACCGGTTTGTACTTTGAAACCATGACGTGGGTGAGGTATAATATACATATCAAAATGGAGTGTTATTTAACTTCCGGAAAAACAAAGAGGTACAAACAATTACATGATTTTTAATAAAAGATATCTATTTTGTATAAATGTCTATAGGGTGACCAGGTAGAACTTTAAAAAAAAATAACAGAAAATAATGTTTTTTTGGNGTTTTTTTCAAAATATGGTTATTGTTTTTTAAGAAATAATTACACATATATAAGAGTTAGATAATTTGATAACGAAAACGTGCAGATAACAGCCATGTCACGAAGTGAACAAGTTAAATGACCGTTGGTTTACACATATCTTCACAATTAAATATGTGTCATAATAGTATAGCACGTAAAAGTGTTATATTAACAGACAAAAAATCAGTGGTTTTGTAATGTAAAGTAGGTTCAATTACTGCTTTGAATCTCTAATATATACCAAGTAGACTTTTAAATAACATGGAGAGAACAGACTGGTATTCTACCGGTTGGACACGTGCTTGTACTTTGAACCAATGGCGTATGTAAGGTAGATTATAAAGTTCTGATAGTAGCGATATTAAATTTCCGGATTAAGAACGAAATCAAGTTGATTACATGATCTATTTTATAGCTATGAGAATCAGAAAAAAAATCATTTACTATATTGCTTATTACTGTAATGATAAAT
>NW_018475807.1:0-1036 GCF_002113885.1 Mizuhopecten yessoensis | reverse complement strand
TATCACAGATTATGTTGTAAGAATCTGAATGCAATCAACTAACAAATATGCTGTTCGATCAAAAAAATTATAGTATAATGTTATGTGTGTATTATTATACAAATGCTACGAAAGAGGTATGTTCAAGGCTTCACAACTTTCTTAAAAATGGCATTCATCGTACGAATCTAAATGTAAATGCTATTAATTCTAATCCAATTAAAGAACGATTACGAATATGCGGTTCAGTGCCCGTTCAGTTAAAACCAGTGTTGTACTTTAATTCATTAAAAATATAAAGCTGTATGAGGTTGAAAACAGAATAATCCTGCAGCTTCTTTTAATTATTATTTTTCTTTTACAGAGTACCGAGGAATCGGACAAAGGTAAGGTTGATTATTTTTTTCCGTCTGAGTAACTGGCATGCAGGAACGTTTTGTCTAAACTGATTAAAATCAAATAGACAAAAGTCATACATAGGTATAGGTGGTGTGGGTATTCTAACAGAATGTGTAAAATTTGGGTCATTGCCGATATAATGATTTACATTACACACCGGAGGATGATATTTCAATAAATACCTTTGCTCTGCATTGCCACTATATAACCTTACCAAACAAAATAATAGGATATCAGATCATAATTCCCATTGGAGTAGTATTATGTTGTATTAAAGGTGAATATCCTCACGGTGGCATCGTCATCATTGTATTTTGTCGTCATTATAGTAAACTAATATTTTATCCTGGACAGATGTTTCCTTTTTTACAGGGATTTAACGTCAACAATGCATAAACCGTTATACCAATAATGCGCAATTTGGGCCAACAGCATAAGAGAAAATGATTTCTCTCCTGTCGGGTTGTGTTTAGGCTCTGAACGTAAGGGTTTTTTGTAATGGCCAATCATTTTGAAACTTAAAACAAAATCCTCTTCAGGTTGAAATGCATCATCCCAAGATTGCTAAATATTCTGTTACACTCACGTGCGTGATCAGCACTGATCACATGTATATCTAATAACCGGAAAGATGGAAGGAAAATAGGGTAAAGAAATC
>NW_018475806.1:0-1036 GCF_002113885.1 Mizuhopecten yessoensis | reverse complement strand
TAGCATAGATAAATTATCACGGTACGGCTTGGTTTAAAACCATTGCCGATATCCACTTAATCTTGCAGATTTAAGTTAATGAAAAGAACAGGAAACTGTATAATATCGAGCTCTTCGATTATGTCAGTAATTAGAACAATGAGAACGTATATAAGGCCAACAAATACACAAAAGTCATTTGAGAACGTGTCTCCATGTGTTGTGTATCTGTGCATGTTGTATGTGTGCCGTAGACATTGTATGATGGTGTATTTGCCTCCTTATGATAGCAAAGGTTTGATGCCGACTTTAGAGTTTTTTCTCATTAAACCATGTCGAAGGCACCAATCACAGCATTCCGCCAGTCTCATTATACTGTCACCGGGTGAACAAGTTGTCGCCATTTCCCTAAATGCTGAACGCTAAGCAAGAAATAACAACTACCATTTTTCAGGACTTTGGTATGTCCCTGCCTGGAGGCAGAACCGAATGTCTTCCTCGCCTGGGCGAACGTTCAAAAATAAAGCCGCAAGCTGGCTTCGACCTACAAGTTATCTATAGATGCGAAAAAAATCAAATAGTTTTATCATAAAACAGAGTTCAGGCTGACACGTTAGTGTTGTTTTTGTTCTCTATTGTAAAGATTGACAAAGAAATGCCGCCAGCACCCCATGCTTTTTCATGCGGGATGTAAATGAGCAAGCATGTATAAGAACGTTTGTGGATAAAATTTTGTTCTAACAATATAACAGCATATGAATTTGAATACAACCTTACTGTACATTGTACGGACATTTTCATTTCAATAAATTTTATTTCATTTAGAAAAAGGCATAGGCTATATTAGTTTTCTCTTAAAGGTAACAATGAGTATATGTATATATATATATAATATAGTATATTGTTATTTTGAAATTTCAAATTTGATTATTTTAAGTATGAAACATAAAATGTTTAAATATGGGATATGAGTTTGGAAGTAAGGACAATATTTAAGAGTTGTTATAATTTATGAAATAGTGTATTCACTATGTTTTCCAAAATTGTAATTTTTTAG
>NW_018475805.1:0-1036 GCF_002113885.1 Mizuhopecten yessoensis | reverse complement strand
GCTAGTGCTCGCTCAACCCACCTGGTCTTACCTGTCACAATCAGTGGTAACACCTGACAGTTCGTTTCGTTTTCTGAGGATCTGCTACACTCCCTATCCAGGTAGGTTTTGTAGGTGTTTCAAACATATGTAATTTTTAATTAAAATTCATTAAATCAAATGTGCTTAAACATCGTATTTAACACTTTCGATTATCACGGCGGAATTTTCCTAACCACATACAGTAGGGCTTCTCCGTATGTAGCCGTGGATAGTGATCAAAATTTATTGAAAACTAAATCACTGATTTAATTATTTCTATATAACATTTATCTGTTTCCTTGTTGTACCGATGTACAACTCAAATCGATGTTACGAAAAAGAAACTAATATGAACGTTTGAAGCTATCTTGTTTTATTACAACTGAAGATAAATGGAAATAACAAAAATCAATACTTGAAGATTTAACGAGTACTAAATACATATATAACTTATGTGCAATATTACCTTTGAGAAGTTTCATTAAACCATACAGACAAACATGAAACAGCTTAACAGTAAATACCCGGGGAGCCGTTCCCATTAATTTACGTTTAGCATTCCAATTAACCTAAACATAATGAAAACAAACTGAAAAATACGCAATTTTGTAAATATGTCATTTCATATCAACAAATACAGACATACGTTATAGCTTAACACATGTTCACAAAAGGTCGGCAGCCATTAACATATACACTTGTAGGTACGTAATAGTGAACTGTTTAACAGAGATGGGAAATAATGATACAGACATATATTGATAAAAAATATACACAATAATTATTGGTATATGAAATGAGAGTAGAAAAAACAACATAATATCTGTACATGGACTGAAAAGAATGCGTGAAAATTTCGCTTCCTTTAGTCAGCAGTTTTACATTTTCCTTCCTAGTTAATTAAACGGAAAAAAATATGATGTATGCATTATTTAGCTATGAAAGGTAGATTTTTACTGCTTGATTAGTACATTATCTTGATGCTATTATAAACTTTGGCAATTGTAATAACTTG
>NW_018475804.1:0-1036 GCF_002113885.1 Mizuhopecten yessoensis | reverse complement strand
TTTTTTTGTCTCCAATTTTGCTTGTTGCTACAGTACCAAACAGTGACTTCATACAGAAAAGAGAGGGTCATTTAAAAGAAACACTTCAAATATGTACTTTATTTCCTAAAGGGTGCTTACCAGTAAACACCGAATTTCCATACATACATTATATTACTGATATAGGAGAGGGTTTTAAACATATCCGTTCATTGAATAGATATATATAGACAATACCTTCGTATCTAATTATTGTTATGCTTTGTTTTCAGACTTGATGCATGATTGTAATAAGGTAACAATTAATATCAGAACAATTACATATATTACCATCAATAACTCGAGAGTATTGCTATTATGTGTTTAATGTAGTCATGAATTAACATTAATACGCCTGATTTCGAAATGTCTTCATTTTTAATACGGCTATCGTTTCCATATCAAGTGACCTTTCTAGCAAAATAGCGTATAGGGTCTTAATTGTACCAAGTAACTTATCTCAAATCAAAACGGGTGCATGCTTGTTATACGGTTACAACTAATATCAGAACAATTACATATGTTTACTGTCAATAACTCGAGAGTATTGCTATTATGTGTTTAATGGAGTCATGTATTAGCATTAATAAGCCTGATTTCGAACCGTTTTCATGTTTTGACACGGTTATCGTTCCCACATCAAGTTACATTTCTAGTGAAATAGCGTCAAGGGTCTTAATTGTACCAAAGAACTTACCTCAATTGAAAAACCGGTGACCTCAGAAACGAATTTCTTTTACATGCAATGTTTCACAATGACACTATACACAGGTAGCTGAATTATAAATGCTCTTTAAAGTAAAGCGGCCTTGATGTTTTCTTTAAACAAACAGCTAAGGTCTACAAGGAGACCCATGGATAAACTATTATCAAAACAATCCGATTATGGTTTTCCTGAATCAGCTGCAGGTATCTCTTCCATTTTGTGATTATAAATATTGGCATAAACACTGTCACTATGGTACTCTGAGGGACATTCTAGTTCGCCGTCTTACAAAACACACAATGGTGTAATTAC
>NW_018475803.1:0-1036 GCF_002113885.1 Mizuhopecten yessoensis | reverse complement strand
AAACGTGTTTCATAATTGTTGTAAAAGGCAAAACACTAATTTGCACAGACAAGACATAACTTAGAATAGTAAGAGAAGCTTTTATACCGTCAATATATGTCGCAAGCATTCCGTCCCATATATAGTTGACTAATCTGATATAAACATTTGCATCGGTATAAAATGTGGGTAAACATATCAATGTATATTATATACATGCATATCAGTTGATATGACGAGAAATAAACTGTGTCACTGACACTGATAGTAAACTATGAGATACCATCATGAGATTAATTGTAGAAGGACTTCTGAGAAAAAGTGGTTACTGCTATGACTAAATCAATCTACTAAACTAGAAGACAGGTGATTGCACGTCACACATCATTTTAACTGATTATTTACTGAACATATATGACTGTTGCCCCTCCTAAAATTATAAACGTAATACCTGAATTCCATTTTTGCTACCGCACATCTGTTGGCTTGTCACGTAATAAACTGGTGTTAACTACCCTGCGACAGGTGACTAGGTAACAATGATATAAACCGTTTTATGTTGTATCACTTCAGGCGACGGAAGTCTGGAGTAACATTATTGATTTATGTGAAAGCAAATACAACTCTTGTTCGTTACCGCTTACCCTAATGTCTTATGTAAGCATGCATACAACTTAAACACTGATTTAATAAGCGATATTAAAAACTCAAAAAGGTTATGATAAAATCGATTGATTATTATAAAAAAAAGTCGTTTATGTCCAACTTTATTTGGATAAGTTATTAAAAAAATCAATTAAAACATAGTTACTGATTTATAAGGTTTCTGCTATTCCTCATATGAGGTGTAGGTGATAGCAGTACCTTACGGCGTCTCACTTTTATTGCATATTTACTTTCTATTTAGATTTATACAATGTGAACAAACACCTTTCTATTACTACGCTATTTTATATACATGGATGATAACACCTAATCTATCCTCACTCGTAGCCCTCGACAGGTTTTTTTAAACATCAACCTTAGCTGTTGATATGACCTTAAATCCTTTACGTTC
>NW_018475802.1:0-1036 GCF_002113885.1 Mizuhopecten yessoensis | reverse complement strand
ACAGGTATCTGAGGAGACACTGAGTTAAATCAACGCCAATGCGTTTGATCTAGTCTTGTATAATATACATTTCTATGTATTTATATGCTCACACATATAACTTATCAAATCTAATCGTACACAAATTTACCATGTATTCAAGATTTTTAACAATTGTACGATGTTATTTATGAATTTGTTGTTGATTATTGTCACAAATCTACCACATTAAACTAACCAGGTGCAATACATCGTTGGAGGTAAGTGTTCCTGAGCTCAAAGCATTTGAGGACTTTCCTAATCTTGATGTCAGAACGTTCTTAACGGGATGAGCCTACACATAGTTTTCATACAGGTTGTTATTCACAGTATAGAAACTATATTAAATTATTTTACTTACTTCGCAGGCTTGTGTAATATTCCCTTCTTGCTACCACACTATGAACAGAAGAGCAACCGACCGTACATATTGCAGTCATTACAGCAAGTGTCGCCGATCTGTTTCCATGTGATCAATAACTGAACCTGCTATCCTCAACTCCTTTATATAATGCGACGCGGCCACATACAGAATGGCCGTGTCGTTGAATGCTACTTGACTAGGTATTTGAGCGAGCAAACCTGCGAAATGGTTATTGTGAATCAGGAGATAAAACCTAGGCATATCAGGCTAGATAAAAAAAACACGCTCTCTGTGACATGCGATCAGAAAATCGCATACATTATTTCAAATTTGCTTTTTATAATGATTAAAATAATTAAGAATCAACCGTGAAATATTTAAAGCGTTTGAGGTTTGTTGAATTTGTAACACACGTACGGAGGTTATCAACTGTGTAAACGTCTGTTTGAACGCAAACTGTCGTAATAGTTCCACCCTAACTTAAACCTGTTTGACTGTTGAAACAGATATAACTAACCAGGAGGACCTTCGCTTTTAAAGTTCACGTGTGTCGATTTGTCTTTTCATTTGTTAAATGTCGTTTCCCTTGACATTATTAAAATCACTCCTGCAGGTCGGCGATCACAAAGAAGACACTTGCTGTTATATATTGTA
>NW_018475801.1:0-1036 GCF_002113885.1 Mizuhopecten yessoensis | reverse complement strand
AGTGGTGGAGGGCTAGTTAATGTTAACGGTCAAATACCTCAACCAATCGACTACCATGGCCCCTACCCGGTGGTGGAGGGTTAGTGATTGTACACGGTCAGACGTCTCAACCACTTGGCCACCGCGGTCCCTACCCGGTGGTGGAGGGCTAGTGATTGCAGACGGTCCGACGCCTCAATCACTCGGCCACCGTGGCCCTTTCCTAGTTGTGGATGGCTAGTAATTGTAGACGGACGGAAGACTCAACAACTCGGTTACCGCAGCCCCTTCCCAGTGGTGGAGGGCTAGTGATTGTAGATGGTCAGAGACCTCAAGCACTTGGCCATCGCGGCGCCTTCCTAGTGATGGAGGACTAAGGATTGTAGACGGTCAGAGGCCTCAATCACTCGGCCAGCGTGGCCCCTACCCAGTGGTGGAGGGCTAGTTATTGTAGACTTTCAGAGGCCTTTACCAATTGGCCATCGCAACCCCCACCAAGTGGTGGAGAGCTAGTTATTGTAGACGGTCAGAGGCCTCAATCACTCGGCCAGCGTGGCCCCTACCCAGTGGTGGAGGGCTAGTTATTGTAGACGGCAGAGACCTCAACCACTGGACCACCGCGACCCTACCTGGTGGTGCAGAGTTAGTGATTGTAGACGTTCAGACGCCTCAATCACTTGGCTACCTCGGCCCCTACCCAGTGGTGGAGGGCTAGGGATTGTGGAAAATCAGACGCCTCAAGCACTCGGCCACCGCGGCCCAGTGGTGGAGGGCTAGTGATTGTAGACGGTCAAAGGCCTCAACCACTCGGTCAGCGCGGCTCCCATCCAGTGGCGGAGGGCTAGTGATTGCAGACTCTCCCTCCACGGTATAGCATACTCCCTCCCCAACGGTGCTAAGACGCCTCCTGTATCACCGTGACTGATCACTCCCTCCCCCGTGCTATGTCACACTCTCCCTCCACGGTATATCATACAACCCTGCCCCACGGTGTTTAGATGCCCCCTGCAACGCCGTGACTGATCACTCCCTCCCCGTGGTATATCACACTCCCCCC
>NW_018475800.1:0-1036 GCF_002113885.1 Mizuhopecten yessoensis | reverse complement strand
TCCTGGACAGGAAGGGTAAAGTAATACAGGAGGTCAATCACAATGGCATGATCAATGACACCAGTCTGTCACCCTACACACACACACTGTGGGTCTGTGATGATAACAACCACATCATGGAGCTGGTATCAGGATGCCTGACACACAGATTCAGTATCAAGAAGTTAGCCAGGTGTATATGTGTTACAGCCAGTAACCATGTCATTGTAGGGATGACCAAACACATCTCAAAATTTACCACAAAAGGTAAAATGGTGTGTACTACTATGGCTAAAGGGACTGGGAAACCATTAGTGTGTACACCACACAGGATCTCAGAGTGTCCTGTCACTCACAATGTGGCAGTCGCTGATTTCAGTCGTGAAAGTGATGGTGGTGATGGAAACCGACATGTTGTTGTGATGGACACTGATTTCAAGGAGCTGTTTGTATATAGAGGTGACATCCCCAGTACATATAGACCAACACCACAAACAGGAGGTAGACCATTTAACCCCCGTGATGTGGTGTATGACAGTGTGGGGAACCTGATCATAGGGGACCGGTACAACTTCAGGGTCCTACTCATCAGTGGAGGTGGTGAGTTCCTCAGGGTCATACACACAGACACAGGCCATACATGGACTGTAGGTATAGACAGGGAGGATGTCCTGTGGGCAATGTTTTGGTTAAAAAATGTCAAACTACTACAGTACAGCAGTATGTGACACCTGTAACCAAACAACTAGTATATCTAGTTACCATGACAATGACATGGAAATCAGAGACAAAGGAAACTTATCATGATTACAAATCAACTAGCGATGTGTGACATTCACAGGATTATAAGTAAAATGACTAGACTACAGATTGTGTGACATTCACAGTGTTATAAGTAAAATGTCTAGACTACAGATTGTGTGACATTCACAGTATTATAAGTACATTCACAGTATTATAAGTAAAATGTCTAGACTAAAGATTGTGTGACATTCACAGTATTATAAGTAATATGTCTAGACTATAGATTGTGTGACATTCACAGGATTATAAGTAA
>NW_018475799.1:0-1036 GCF_002113885.1 Mizuhopecten yessoensis | reverse complement strand
TCCAATCCTGATACTATTAACCTACTCTCCAATCAAGATACTAGTAAACTAGTTACCGGTCCTGACACTAATAACCTACTCTCCTATCCTGATACCATTAACCTACTCTATAACCCTGATACCATTAACCTACTCTCCAATCCTTATACCATTAACCTACTCTCCAATCCTGATACTATTAACCTACTCTCCAATCATGATACTATTTAACTAGATACCAATCCCGATACTATTAACCTACTCTCCAATCCTGATACCATTAACCTACTCTCCAATCCTGATACTATTTACCTACTCTCTAATCCTGATACCATTAACCTACTCTCCAATCCTGATACTATTAACCTACTCTCCAATCCTGATACTATTAACCTACTCTCCAATCATGATACTATTTAACTAGTTACCAATCCTGATACTAGTAACCTACTCTCCAATCCTGATACAATTAACCTACTCTCAAATCCTGATACCATTCACCTACTCTCCAATCCTGATACTATTAACCTACTCTCCAATCATGATACTATCTAACTAGTTACCAATCCCTATACTATTCACCTACTCTCCAATCCTGCTACTATTAACCTACTCTCCAATCAAGATACTATTTAACTAGTTACCGGTCCTGATACTAATAACCTACTCTCCTATCCTGATACCATTAATCTACTCTCCAACCCTGATACCATTAACCTACTCTCCAATCCTTATACCATTAACCTACTCTCCAATCCTGATACTATTAACCTACTCTCCAATCATGATACTATTTGACTAGTTACCAATCCCAATACTATTAACCTACTCTCCAATCCCGATACTATTAACCTACTCTCCAATCCCGATACTATTAACCTTCTCTCCAATCTTGATACCATTAACCTACTCTCCAATCCTGATACCACTAACCAACTCTCCAATCCATATAATATTAACCTACTCTCCAATCCTGATACCATTAACCTACTCTGCAATCCTGATACTATTCACCCACTCTCCAATCCTGATACTATTAACCTACTATCCAATCCTG
>NW_018475798.1:0-1036 GCF_002113885.1 Mizuhopecten yessoensis | reverse complement strand
TTCTCTGTCCGCCCTGTCTCTACTAAAAAGACTAAACACGCCTCCACCTCACCGCCTCCTCTCACCCCCACTCTATCTCCTCCGCAATCTTATGCACAAGTCACCAAGACGGTAAAAGATACGGGTTCAGTCGGTATCTTAAATCGTCACCCCAACACCTCTAACAAATCAGCCTGGCGTCTCCCTGCCCTTAAAAAGCCGATTCTGGTGTTTGGGGCCTCCAACCTCTCCCGTGTCTCCCGGTGTCCAGATTGAGATGAAAGGCTATAAAATTTGTTCAACATAATGATTAGGCATTTGATTGAAATTATTCGTAATTATGAGTACCCCGATCTTCCTAAAATCATCATTCTGAACATTGGTATAAATGATAGGTCAACCAGGAACATAAATGACGTGTTCAGGGATCTATCCCTCCTCCGTGAGGTTCTACGCAAGCATCTCCCGTTAACTCGATACTTTTTTACTATCTTGCCCATTTCGGAAACCTTGGCCAACCAAAAACCGGGAGAAGCTGCACTTTTAGAAGAATTCAATCAAGAACTCATGAAATCCAAAAACAAGGCCTTTTCATTCTTGGACAGTTGTATCCGAGGGGGGTTCAGGTTTACAGCGGACGGCATTCATTGGTCAGAGTCTATGGCCAATGAGTTAGTCCGACTTTAGGTTTCTAAGGCTAAAGGAAGCAAGTCTTTTTTTGCTTAGATCCTAAAGGGATAGACCAGGACCACCCTTCAAACACCATTAACCTAAGCTCTAGGAATCTATCTAACCCTGAATCCAAACTGCTAGATAAGGGCCTCAAATTTATACCAACTCCAAAACATATTCCTAAATCAGATTTCCTTCAATCTGCCTCTGACATTAGCCGAAAAATCAAAATCACACATTTTTTCCATAATAAATCCCAAAATCACCAGGCAAAAAAATTCGTAAGCAAAAGCAACTGGAAACCACCAGAATCGGTCATTCCTCCAAGCATTCAAAATTTGGTCAAAAATATATTGAAAGATATTTCCAAAATCCAAATCCAAAA
>NW_018475797.1:0-1035 GCF_002113885.1 Mizuhopecten yessoensis | reverse complement strand
ATATTCCAACACACTACACATTATTCCCTATTGTAACATAATTAACAGCATAGCGACCAAAACAAGTGCATGGGTGGGTGATATTTGTAAACATTGTGTTGTGCCCTTGGTTTTCCTTGCTCTTTCTATTTTTATGCCATCAAGAGCTGGTGGCTTGTTGTCTCAATGAGGTGTAGTTCCAACTGCATTGAAGAGCATGCTGTGAGTGCTGGATGCCTTTTTGAGTGTTGTAACAAATGATTTTGTGGTGTCTTAGTGCCAATGCCCCATATCATTTCATTTTCACATCGACAGGATAGATCCAAACCATAATGTTATGACTACATGACTATGTATATGGGATAAAGTAGTGTTAATTAAGAAATTCTTGAGAATAATGCGAGTGGGTGTATATTGTAATAACTCGCAGTCTGAAATATGATACATGTATTTGTATACAGCTTTTATGTAAATTAAAATAATGAATCCGACATTTTTGCCTGTCATGTCAATATTTCAATAATAAATTCACGCAACAATTTCTGAATTTACAGTATTCACCATTAGTTCAGTGCAGTTCCCATATATAAATGAAGCAGTTTTATCTATTTCTTATCTGAAAAAATTGTACCTGCTTTTTCATCGCTGCACATACTATTCCGATCAAAAATATATATGATGTATTTTGAACAGAACATGCCAAAATCTTGCTAGCATCAAGTAAAGCTTTCCCTTTCCCCAATGCCTTGATGTCTCCAGTTACCTGCTTATCCCCTAAAGGCAAATAAGATAACAATTGTATATTAACATGTTAAAACTATACAGCAATTTCTAAATACCTTTTATTTCAATAGAACATATGCAGTGGGTTTTAAGGGTTGACGACAAAAGGGAAGTGTTAAATGACCTTGACTTATCAGAAGAACCTTGCACATTGGTTTTGTAAAGGTACATTTTCTTCTAGTTTTTTTAATCTTTATCCGGCATATATACATGATCATGATGATGTACATGATTGTTTGTTTGTTTGTTTGTTTGATTTTGTTTAACGTCCTA
>NW_018475796.1:0-1035 GCF_002113885.1 Mizuhopecten yessoensis | reverse complement strand
ATATGATAAATTGCCATATTCAATACAATATTAGCAGATTACGATTTTTTTTGTCGCCTATCTTTACACTGTAATGCGAGACGTTCGATGTCAAGCATTGCACTGTTTTATAAGTCATCCTATTAATGATCAAAGACATGTCCATATTCCTGCGCCCAGAAGTATTTCTAAACAATTAATATCCCCGGCATCACCGCTGCAACCGGGCACCGTTTACAGTGTCCTTAGGCGGGTAACTTGGGTCCTCATCGAAAATAGCAGTACCCCAGGTAACAGACGATTGATCCATCCGATTTAATGAATAATGCGCTTAATTAGAAAGAAATAATAAAATATTGTCATAGATTATGTCTGTATGCCTCCCGCAAACCATGATTTACTGGGCGTCATAAACCCGCAATCAAACCCGTGGTTGTTTTACAATATACCTCAGCTGAAGTAGAAAAAACGCAAACGAGACACCATAAACGATTCCAGTGACATTTAAGGAGCAAAATATGGCTCTCATGTTAAAAATGTGTTCGAAGTCTGTGGATGCTTCTGGGAGTGAATTCCATCGTTGATTTGTAGAGTTTGGGGAAAGTATCGAAGGCATAAATGTACAACACATGTATGTACTTCCATATTAACTGTTAATGACAGTTTTCCGGTTGTCTTTTAATTAAGATCATTCCAGTGGGTGTTTTTTTAATGTTATTTTCCAACAAACGATTAATGGATTGTATATTACAGGTTGAGTGGTAATGTTTCAGAACAGGCTGAGAAAACGATTAGTTGCCGTTGGTCTAGTGAAATATGGCGTAGCGTCTGTGTGTGCGCAGCAAGCGTCTGCATGTTACTGTTCGCGTTTGGGTTTCAATGACACACCTTTTCTGGCCTTTGTCGGGTTCTAGACTACCGTGTAATGCTTTTATTGGTACACGAACTCTTGCATGTTAACCTGGTCAGTTTAATTTAAAAGTCCTATTGGTAGGACGCCCGGCTCTTGAGCGAATGGTTGCGGGTTCGAGTCACGTCACAGCACTGTGTTGTATC
>NW_018475795.1:0-1035 GCF_002113885.1 Mizuhopecten yessoensis | reverse complement strand
TATCAGTCGTTCTAGCCGCATTTGTCCCGAATGGTAATACAAGCCGTTTTGTTCAGCGGCTGGATACCGGACGGTCATCGTTTCTACTTACTGTCTGACCACCGTTCGTTCTCCATTCGGTTTAAAAAAAAATTGATACTTGGCCGTCATTATTACTGTAATATCTGCTTAAGAATACCAGCGTATGATTGAAGCGTTATAGTTTATTGATTATAACTGTAATATCTGCTTAGGAATACTAGCGTAAGATTGAAGCGTTATAGATTATTGAAAAACGAACGGTGTTTCATCTTGTTTGCTGTGCTTTTTAATCGATTTGTTTGACTGAACCTACTTCAGTAGGTCATTGCCTATTGTTATCCTAGACTTGCCAGCAGTCATCTGCCGAATCTTATACAAGGAATGGCAAAATGTGCGATTTTCACCACTACACCCCCTAAGATTTAGTTCCAGCTTACCGTCAGATTTCTAAATGATATCTTATGTGTGTGCAATCAATGTAAAATCAATTATTCTTTAAAATAATTTTGTCAATATTCGGTAGGGATAGATATTCCTAATATTAATAAGAATGCATTTTGCGTCAAAAACGATTTTAGTTAGTGTATAATTAAACACATTTTTTAACAATTTGAATAATAATTTGTTACAGTTATAGTTCAAACTTTATTTAGTACCATTTTGCATGGTCCAAATACAAAATTAGAGTTCTGAAACAATGAAAATATTGATCGATTCAGCCTTACAAAACTCGCTTAAACTGATCTTTTTGTACATCGACAGCATTTAATAACTGAGTTACAGGTAGTACCCATGATGTGCAACCATCGTCGTCCGCTATTTCAGACAACATTAATAATACATAAAATGCCACAGGTTAGAGATGATTGAGTTTCTTTCCTGTAAATGTTTGCATGCGCCAGTCAAATCTTAACGCCCGACTTCGTATCACAACGCATCAGTACGGAGCGCGGAATGTTTCTGTCACATCTGATAGACACCTATGTAGATATCACTATGTTTTCAATTTGATCA
>NW_018475794.1:0-1035 GCF_002113885.1 Mizuhopecten yessoensis | reverse complement strand
CTTGAAAACATTTTACTTGATTTTCTTCACAAGTTTCATAGTTTAGTTATTTTACATCACAAATTTCTTAGATATGATTGAAACTGACTTTTTTGAAAAACAATGGAGCATTTAACAGCTTTTGTAACCTAAAATATCGATTTGCCAAATTGATAAGCGCATCCCCTATATGTGCCTTTCCCCTTTTTAGAACAGTTTGAAAGGTATAAGCGCTCCCTTTCCCACATATCCTCCACTATGGCATTCTGTGATTAAAAGATTCATTTTCTATATACTTAATATCAGACACTAGAGTCTTGTAGTCTGGAAAGACTCTTTCAGTGTGTTAGAAAAAATAAAGAACAATTTTGAAATTCTTCATGGGAATATTTCTGAAAGTTGTGTTGTCTTTACAGTACCTACAGCCTGATACAACCTATGCTTGTTATCTTAATAAGCACCCCCCTTCCGCTAATTTTCATGTGTCCTGGCACTAATTATAGAGAATATGGTATCGTTGTCAAGATTTGAAACTTAGTTCATCAAAATGTGTTTGAAGCTGAAGATATCTGATTTTAAGAATTCAGTTTTAATTCAAAACTGGGTAAAACACATTATATAGTTGCAGAAACATTAAGTATATATGAGGAATTTGACCTGAACAAATTTGTTTCAAAAGGTAAAAATACAATGATTGACTTATTCAGCTGTTATAAAGCCAATGGCTGTGTATTATGAATAGGTGATATAATTTTACCAAAGCCTATTTACTGTTAACAGACAGATGGACGTGTCAATGTGGTCACACAGTATCAGAAGATGAAGGCAGAGAAGGAAGATTTCTGGAAGGATCTGCTGGCCAGGTTCTTTCTAAATGAAGTCCAAGTTGTGGTAAGATTTATGGCCATAAATCATAAAATCTTTTCAGCCTCCAGCCTTGTCAGCAAATTGTTCAAAGAGATACCTTTGTTATATTTACAATAAAGCTCTGTTTACTCAAATTTACAAACAGACATAAGTCAATCTGATTAAAATCATATGTTACATGGCTTCGTT
>NW_018475793.1:0-1035 GCF_002113885.1 Mizuhopecten yessoensis | reverse complement strand
TAACCACCTTACTAGCCTTAACATTTCTATACCCGTAACCACATTGTTGGTAGAGGATCGAGTACAGTTTCTTGTACATGTAATTGTTCAAGGCATAGTCATGGGGACTATTTGTTCTGATAACTTTTGAAGACACCTTTTAAACCCTACAATCGCTCCCTATAAATTATGCGAATCTTCACCTCTAAATTCGAGGTAAAGTGGTAAACACTTTTTTTTTTACGTCAAGGTCATTTGGATACTAGCTCTATCAGCTAATCAGGAGTGTCGTATTGCTGTGAATGAGTAACGGAACCTAAAAACCGAAATCCCGTGTCTCCTTTTATCCGTGCCAGCTATACCCTTATCCGTGCCAGCTATTTCAGGATACTTTTAAGCGTTTTATTTACTCAACAACGTCTCGTTATCTTTAGCTCATAGATAAGACTTTACTTGACACGAAATACAGCAACCCAAGCCCGTTGAGTCAGTTGTAGAAGGACAAAATAGTCCCCGCCCTCTTTCTTTAATAATACGGTAATGCTGCAGGACAGTCCAGGCCACTGTAATGTCAATTATAAGATATAAATACAGACCAGAACATGTCCTGTTAGATCAATTATAGGATATGACTACAGACCAGACCAAGTCCTATTAGGTCCATTATAGGATATTACTTCAGACCCAACCAAGTCCTGTTAGGTCAAGTATATGATGTTACTTCAGAACCAACCAAGTCCTGTTAGGTCAAGTATAGGATGTTACTACAGACCCAACCAAGTCCTGTTACGTCAAGTTTAGGATGTTACTACAGACCCAACTAAGTCCTGTTATGTCAAGTATAGGATGTTACTACAGACCAACCAAGACCTGTTAGGTTAAGTATAGGATGTTACTACTTCCCCAACCAAGTCCTGTTAAGTAAAGTAAAGGATGTTACTACAGACCCAACCAAGTCCTGTTTTGTCATTACTCCAAACCCAACCAAGTCATGTTATGTCAAGTATAGATTATTACTACAAACCCAACCAAGTCCTGTTAAGTCAAGTAAAGAAT
>NW_018475792.1:0-1035 GCF_002113885.1 Mizuhopecten yessoensis | reverse complement strand
ATCTAAATACTGTATACTGATCCACCGTCTAAATACTTTATACTGCTCAACCATCAAAATATTTTATACTGATCCACAATCTAAATACTTTGTACTGATTCACCATCTAAATACTTTATACTGATCCACCGTCTAAATAATTTTTACTGATCCACCATCTAAATACTTTATACTGATCCACCATCTAAATACTTTATACTGATCCACCGTCTAAATACTTTATACTGATCCACCATCTAAATACTTTGTATTGATNTCCACCATCTAAATACTTTATACTGATCCACCATCTAAATACTTTATACTGATCCATCGTCTAGATACTTTATACTGATCCACCATCTAAATACTGTATACTGCTCCACCATCTAAATAATTTATACTGATCCACCATCTAAATACTTTGTATTGATCCACCATCTAAATACTTTATACTGATCCACCGTCTAAATACTTCATACTGATAAACCATCTAAATATTTTATACTGATCCACCATCTAAATACTTTGTATTGATCCACCATCTCAATACTTTATACTGATCCACCATCTAAATACTTTATACAGATCCACCGTCTAAATACTCTATACTGATCCATCATCTAAATACTTTGTATTGATCCACCATCTAAATATTTTATACTGATCCACAATCTAAATACTTTATACTGATCCACCATCTCAATTCTTTATACTGATCCACCATCTAAATACTGTATACTGATCCACCGTCTAAATACTTGATACTGATCCACCATCAAAATACTTTGTACTGATCCACCATCTAAATACTCTATACTGATCCACCGTCTAAATACTATACATTGATCCACCATCTAAATACTTTATACTGATCCACCGTCTAAATACTTCATACTGATAAACCATCTAAATATTTTATACTGATCCACCATCTAAATACTTTGTATTGATCCATCATCTAAATATTTTATACCGACCCACCATCTAAATACTTTATACTGATCCACGATCTAAATACTTTATACTGATCCACCATCTAAATTCTTTATACTG
>NW_018475791.1:0-1035 GCF_002113885.1 Mizuhopecten yessoensis | reverse complement strand
CGGTAGATGTCAGGACTATATCGTGTCAGTCTGCGGTCGGTCGGATTTAACATTTGTCGTCGTAGGATAAATACGGCAGACCGTCGAAAAAGTCTCCACCTGTTGTCTTCCAAAGTTTTACGGAATGTGTTGACCACCATATGGACGCTACAGCCTTATACGGAATGCGAACAGACGATTTCGCACTGACCTTTGATCATTTGGAACAAGCTATCGTCTTTCGTGTTTTACTAATTGTTGTTTCCGTAGTCCTAAGGAAGTTGTTGCATACGCTCGAATGTTGCACTTATCTATCTTGCCGACGCGTCGTTACACGCGGTCGACCATCTCGAGGATAGTGTAAACCTTCCCTCTCTATCCCTATCTTATCCCTCTTCTCCCTCTCTATCCCTATCCTATCCCTCTTCTCCCTCTCTATCCTATCCTATCTCTCATCTCCCTCTCTATCACTATCATTTCCCTCTTCTCCCCCTCTATCCCTATCCTATCCCTCTTTTCCCTCTCTATCCCTATCCTATCCCTCTTCTCCCTCTCTATCCCTATCCTATCCCTCTTCTCCCTCTCTTTCACTATCCTATCCCTCTTCTCCCTCTCCNTCCCCCTCTATCCCTATCCTATCCCTCTTTTCCCTCTCTATCCCTATCTTATCCCTCTTCTCCCTCTCTATCCCTATCCTATCCCTCTTCTCCCTCTCTATCCTATCCTATCTCTCATCTCCCTCTCTATCACTATCATTTCCCTCTTCTCCCCCTCTATCCCTATCCTATCCCTCTTTTCCCTCTCTATCCCTATCCTATCCCTCTTCTCCCTCTCTATCCCTATCCTATCCCTCTTCTCCCTCTCTATCCCCATCCTATCCATCTTCTCCCTCTCTATCCCCATCCTATCCCTCTCTATCCCCCTCTATCCCTATCCTATCCCTCTTTTCCCTCTCTATCTCTATCCTATCCCTCTTCTCTCTCTATCCCTATCCTATCCCTCTTTTCCCTATCTATCCCTATCCTATCCCTCTTCTCCCTCTCTATCCCCATCCTA
>NW_018475790.1:0-1035 GCF_002113885.1 Mizuhopecten yessoensis | reverse complement strand
GATAACATTCAACTGTTTAGGCGATACGTGCTGAAAGTGATAATTAGTTTGATCGTCGTCTAGTTTATTTAAATACAATTAGTTTTGACAAAAAAGAGTCATGCTTTTTTGTTAATAATTAACATAAAATATTTCCACTAAAGTGTTCGGTGCCCCTCCATTTCAGTTAATATATAATGCGTTACAGATATATTACTGGCTTATTCTTAATCAAGCATAAAAAAATACCGCAGCAATACAATAAACATATTTCTTCCATCGACTTATCGAGTTACGGTGTCGCCATAATCTGATGTGTCATTATGTCGATATATTATCACATTTTCTAAGATAGCTTTGACTAAATAATTATCAAGTCGGTAGTTAACTCGACTTTTAATCCTGTTATACTAGGGGAGATATCGACTTGCCACCTGTTAATGTTTTATTTAAATAAGGTTAGTAAACAAATATTTCCCCACAGAATTATCATGACACGTACTTATGCAAATTAGGTCTCTTCAGCAATATGCCTCTTTTTGGGTTCCTTATGTCGGTTATATAGCCAGGATAACATACACTTATATACATGTAGGGGACAACCATATTAAGACAGGCTTACCGACACACTCTTATATTTGTAAATAAAATGTACGTCCATTTAAATTTAAATAATGATAACGATTTAATTTTCCGTGCCAACGAAACCCGTCGGTTCATTTTCGATATGTACCTCATTCCTACGACACAGAAAGTCTTTGCCAGTCGAAAACTATCAAGGCAAGTTTAGACATGTGTATAGGCAACAAAACAAGAATAAAACTACTGAAAAAATCACAACAACAACCTTATCGAATGGCCGTGCAATTTTATTGTTTAGTAGAGCAGAACATTTACTTCCTCATTGGATACCTGCGCGCTTGCGACGGAGCAGACACAACTATCCCGATTTATACGCAGCATATGCAAAATGAAGGTGTGTAATATTTGGCTGCTGGAGGTTCTGTGTACCTTATCAACTTTACAAATTGTCAACACATCAGGTATGATTTGATG
>NW_018475789.1:0-1035 GCF_002113885.1 Mizuhopecten yessoensis | reverse complement strand
AGTTGACGGACGCCGGACGACGGACGCTGCACCATGGGATAAGCTTACTTGGCCCTTCGGGCCAGATGAGCTAATAAAACCATGTCATCTGGTTATATTCCTCTGCCTTGGAAATGGGCTAATATTAATGCTATATATAAAGGTAAAGGTGATAAAAATGATGTCTCAAATTACCGTCCAATTTCTATTACTTCATGTTTCAGTAAAATATTAGAAAAAAAATCATTTTCAAGCATTTATATAATCACATACTGGAATTCGAACTATTAACAAAATACCAGTCTGGTGTAATATATATGTGATGATGTATGTTAATTTCGTAAGAAGAACAGCACAATCAAATGAATCTTCTGCCACGTGCTTCCATTTTTTTTATTCACCGGAAGTTCTCTCAAAAAAAAAAAGGTACATTCCAATTCTGATACATAGGACCCGGAGACGGGCATATTCCGGAATTCGACTTCCCTACATTTCATCACCAGTATACAGCCATATACACAACATCCCGGCCCCAACTTTAAAATTTGAGATACGCAAATTTTATGACTGGCGATGAAATGCAGGAAAAAAGAACATTTTACAAATCAATAATGGACAAATTACATGAGGAAGCAAAAATAGGAAAAATACCATAAGATCAAATGGCATAATGCATTTGAGGCATAGTAACAACTACTTCAAATATCCATCAAGAATTATAAGCAGGAACCAGCTATAACAACTGTATGGTTTCCTACAAACCAGTAGAAAGTACAAATAATGCACTCACTATGTTTTAGATAATCAAAATATAGATGGGAAAATAGAGAAATTATGCAAGACCATCATTTCATACAAATCACTTACAAAATTACCCTGCGCAAAGGTATACATACTCGCACACATACACTGGCTTAAACAATTTGTCAGATTTCTCAACATATCTGATATAATACATTTAATTTTCTGGCATAAATCAAAATGGTATATGAGAAGTATAATTCACTTAAACAAAGCTGATCCAATATTTGGTATATAGAGAATACTGTATATAAG
>NW_018475788.1:0-1035 GCF_002113885.1 Mizuhopecten yessoensis | reverse complement strand
TCGGACAATGTCGCCAATCTGAAAAGATCGTCTAGACAGGCTGTGTTAATAACCAGAGATCGCTTGGCATCGACCGGGGACGGAATACTACACGTGCTCCGGTCTTCTAGCAAGGAGAACATGAAAGTCAATATTTCACATCTTTGGAAACTTCGATTCCAATGTAAAAAGGCAATGGACACTTTGGTTAAACTGCTTAAGTGTTAATCACTAGCAATGTTGTCTGTGGAGCAGCACGAACACTCAGAAGACGCTTACCCTTCCGAAACACCTGGTCTTTTTCGCTTTGTATGTTTTTAAAGTGTCTCCACATATATCTCACTTTGTTCATATTTTGCTCCAGTTGTATCGATTTTGAGTTTAAATAATGGTTTGGTTGACACTTCGGTATTTTTTTACTCTTACATAAGTTATACGAAATGTACATCCTGGACTCTTTTTATGAAAACGATGTATTCAAGAAAATTATATTGTGTTCATATATTCTTATATTGATATTTAGAGTAAACATCTGCGATGTATTTTTTAAATATCAAAATATATTGATTAAACGTGGGGTTAAGGAGTTAAAAGAACATTTTTTTTATTTTTTATTTATTGGTTGTTTTAAAGCTGGCATCATGATAAATACCTCGATATATTTATGTAAGAATAAGCAAAAATGGAATTCACGTTTAGAAAACTGGATACAAATTATTTTGAATAAGTGAAAGTCGACAGTTAATCCCTCAGTATAAAAAAAACATGTATTTTAGTCCATCACTTAATAAATTATCCAGAATTTTGAAGGATTTTGTATTGTATTTTTTAAAAAGAGTTTACTACATTATTATCATTGATGTTGAAATATTCATTACTTTGCTATTCAACATTTGACCCTGGATGACAATAAGGTTCACGGCTAGGATTTGAAACACTTTTATGAAGTTGTGAATATTAACTTCGCTGCTTCAATATCCTCCATATTTAACAGGTTCTAATACATTTTCAAAATACATGGAAAATTAATAATATTTCATGAAAATTAAAAATGTA
>NW_018475787.1:0-1035 GCF_002113885.1 Mizuhopecten yessoensis | reverse complement strand
ACTATAACATTACATGGTCAACACATCAGTATAAAAACATTACATGGTCAACACATAAGTATTAAAACATTACATAGACAACACATCAGTATTAAAACATTACATGGTCAACACTAAAGTATTAAAACATTACATAGTCAACACATCAGTATTAAAACATTACATAGCCAACACAAAAGTATTAAAACATTACATGATCAACACATCAATATTATAACATTACATGGTCAACACTTAAGTACNACATAGTCAACACATCAGTATTAAAACATTACATGGTCAACACATCAGTATTAAAACAGTACATGGTCAACACATCAGTATTATAACATTACATGGTCAACACATAAGTATTAAAACATTGCATGGTCAACACTTTAGTATTAAAACATTACATGGTCAACACATAAGTATTAAAACATTACATAGTCAACACATCAGTATTAAAACATTACATGGTCAACACATCAGTATTAAAACAGTACATGGTCAACACATCAGTATTATAACAATACATGGTCAACACATAAGTATTAAAACATTGCATGGTCAACACTTTAGTATTAAAACATTACATGGTCAACACATAAGTATTAAAACATTACATAGTCAACACATCAGTATTATAACATTACATGGTCAACACATAACTATTAAAACATTGCATCGTCAACACATCAGTTTTATAACATTACATGGTTAACACATCAATATTAAAACATTACATAGTCAACACATCAGTATTATAACATTACATGGTCCACACATCAGTATTATAACATTACATAGTCAACACATAAGTATTAAAACATTGCATGGTCAACACTTTAGTATTAAAACGTTACATGGTCAACACATAAGTATTAAAACATTGCATGGTCAACACTTTAGTATTAAAACGTTACATGGTCAACACATAAGTATTAAAACATGACATAGTCAACACATCAGTATTAAAACATTACATAGTCAACACATCAGTATGAAAAGATTACATGGTCAACACATAAGTATTAAAACATTACATAGTCAACA